>NW_017259336.1:2484405-2490642 GCF_001594045.1 Atta colombica | reverse complement strand
ACACACACACACACACACACACACACACACACACACACACACACACACACACACACACACACACACACATATGCACGCACATGCACGCACGCACGCAAGCACGCGCGTGTGTGTGAGCGTGACTGCATGAGACACCGAATCGACATCGGATCTTTTGACCCTTCCCTTGATGTCTCGATGTTGTGAAAAAGCATTTTCTCGATTTCCCTAATCTCGAGTAGACGTACCTCGTCGATAAACTTGTTTAGGCGGGCTTGCATAAGGCGTGGCGGCGATTGTTACCACCGACGGAAGGACTGTTGCTACAGCTCTAGCTGCCGCTGCAATCTCTGGGGTTCTAATTGCAAGTGTCAACGGATGGGTCTCTTTCAGAAGTGGGGCTAAACGATATCCTCCCTTTTTCTCCTTTTACTATAAATCTAATTTCTACATTCACGCGTCTTGTTTCTTACATATTTTCTTTTCTTTTCTATTTGCTCTTCCATCCAATCCCCTTGAAAGTCTATCCCGATGATGATATCCCTGAGTGTCCTTAAGTATTTGAACGATTCTCCCATATAACTTAACTCACTCGATGTATGTGTCTCGTGGGAATTCCACAAGGATTTCAACGTTTTTAAGTTTTGTGATTTGCATTCTTGATTAAAACGAAGGCCTCGATAATACGCTTTGACATCTTTCTTTCGTGTGTTTGTTAGACTCTTTAGAGAGAGAGAGAGAGAGAGAGAGAGAGAGAGAGAGAGAGAGAGAGAAATGAATGATTCTTCAAGCTTGTGATAGCATAATTGGCAATCAGCTTGCAAAATATTACTCGCTCGGAAACTATTTACATTCTTCTACAATATCTATAGATCCAGTTTCCCAATGCAGTTTCCCAATGCAGTTTATGATATGCATACCTCTCTCACGATATTCGATGCTCGGGATCAACTGTGTTGACTAATCGACATGCTTAACGATCTTCCTTCTCTTTCTAAATCGTAGACCTCTCTAATTACAATGTAGGTAATGCGAAAATTATAATTAATTCATATTGATCAACTTTAATGCAATTTTATCAAAAGTTACATCTATATATGTGCGCGCGCATATACGTACACAAAAATTTATTAAACACAACGTTATTTTTTGTCCGATATTACATTTATTTGTATATTTTAAATATATCTTATTTTTCTTAAGATTCCCTCGATATTCTTCTCCCTAAACCCCACCTTGGATTTTCCGCCGTTCCATCTTTACCAGTGAAGGTCATCGTTAAATTGGAGCCAGAAATGCATGCTATGGCGAATGCACACTGCATTCAAAGGATCTTGATTCACACTAATCGATCATTCCTTCAGCTGCAATTCATCGGATCTCCTGGATAAAATGCGCGAGAAATAAGGATATTATATTATAAGGATATATTATATTATATTATAACTATTATTTTTCAAGTTCTATCATTTTGTTTCACTGTTTAGCAAAAGTGCAAAAAAAATTGCGAAATATTTGCAAATAAAAATATTATTCTTACAGTTAATTATTACAATAATTATTATTCTTTGTAAAAATTTTTTTATTTAATATCCTAGAATAAGTTCTGATTTCTATTTAAAATATATGTAAATGCAATATAATGGAAAATTGTTTTTATTTCGTAACAACAGTCGTGACAACAATTCCTGTTGAAATTGTTTTAAATGTAAACTCTAAATTTTAAATGGGATAACAATATAAACTATTATAAAAAATTATACGTGGAAATTAATACATTTATTTATATTGACACACGTTTCAAATAGTCTAATTTGTTTCGATTCTCTCAAATTGCGTTATTCTTTTTGATGATCCTTCCGGATGTTCACTAATTAAATTGTAAAGGATCTATGAGTATATAGTTTTATAATTAACGATGCAAATTCTAATATTTATTAAAAAATATAACTTTTTTTAGCCAAACTGAGTTAGATTCAATTCTCATGTTTTTGGAACTTCATAATCCTGCTGGATAAGATAAAAAATTGGAAAAAGTTATTGAGTGAAAAGAGATTCGCGAATTATAGAAATTACTGCCCTCTGATTGGAAATATCTCTCCGGCCATTTTCGTCAATCAGATTGTTTTTCTCAATTTGTTAGTCATTATTTCGTCAATGATTGCGAGTAATCGATAGAATAATTAAAACTGATGTAACGACAGATTTCTTCCAATCGTATGGATATGATAGAAGAAGGAATTATTGTAGTCAGAACAGAGATTTATTATTAATATGTACTTATATATATGTCTAAAACAATTGCGATTTATCTAAAAGTATACTTTACTACTAATAGTATGTATAGGTTACAGATAATCCGCAATTTATAATTTCCTTATACGGCATCTTAACTTAAACGTATTACCTACATGTATGATTATAAAGGAAATATTACAATAATATAAATGTTTATGCATTGTGTTTGAAGGTGAATGTACACATATATCGATATATCATGGAAATATAATATATATTATATATATATACGAAATGTGTGTAATTTTCTTTTATGTGCTGCTCCAGATCATTGATAATTTAATTTGTAGTTTTTTTATTTCAAAGTATACGACTTTCTTAATAGCTCATACTCAAACTAAGTAAGTATATAAATTAATGCTTTTTTCAGGTTCAGTATTAGCATAAAATAATTGACATTAAAGAATTTTATATCTTAAAGCTGTTAAGATTTTTAATTTTAAATTGTCTATATTTATTTTGATTATTTATAAAAACTATAAATTTATAAAAGACATGATTTTGAAATAATTAAATAAAAAATATGAATAAAAAGATAGTTTTTCATCTTTTGCACCTGAAAGGCAGAGATTTTGATCATCTTTAAGTCATGATGACCTCTTCAAACCGAGCAACGTCATGCTAGATACGCAGGGTCAAGTAACTGGACAATGATGTACAGTTTAACTCACAACGCGATTTTCTTGCAGCAAGGAATTGTCTAACAAATAATAAATATATTTTTTATTTATAATTTATATAAATTTATACGAGAAATAATATATTATTGCATAAAATTAATTACAATTATTCTATTCTTAAAAAATATTTCATTATTTAATTTTTTATTTTTTATAACGAAAATCAAATTTTTAACAATATAAATAATCTTTTATAAATCTAAACAATTTAGAAGTTTCTCTTCTTTGAAAAGTTTGATTTAATATCAGTTTCTTTCGTACGTTTTCAAGTCAATATTATTCAAGTTTCAAATTAAATTAAGAAATAGAATCTACATGAAATTAAATGAAGACTGAAACCTTGTGTTTCAAAAGTATTTCTAAAGTTGAATTGGATTCGTGCAAACTTTGAGTGTCTAATGAGTTATAAATTGTAAAACTTGGAAACGCGATATTTCTACATTAAAATAAATTACATTACTTTTTTTTTGCTACTAGAATCGAAAACATGTACGTAAATAATGTATCATAAATGTATGGATAATGAAAACTTTCTATTTTATTTAATTTTCTAGTTAGGGGCATATGTGTTATTGATCTATTTCAATCTAACATAATTAAATATATTAATAATTTCATTAATTAGATTTAGTAAGTGTCTCGATCTTTCTTGTTATTTACCCTTCATTTCGTTTTTTTTTTACATTCAATGTCGTTTCAACAAAAGATCAATAAGAATTAAGAACTAATGAACAACACTTTATCTAAGTTTCTCTAATTGAAGTATATATTTCTAAGACCACATCGATCACGATCTTGCGCGAGAGGAAGAGAAGAAAAGGTTAAACGAGTTAACCCCATGGAACCTCGATGACCTATGTCCTTGTCCGAGTCGACTTTATATCATAAATAATCTCTTGGTAATGCAACGGGTGTTCCGAATATGTACATTTTCAAAATATTTTACTGCGCCTTTTGACATTAGTATGTTTTCTGAAAATATATATTTGAGAGTAAAACAATATTGAATTAACAAGCTAATTCTCTTTTGCTCTAAAATGTCCCTTTATAAAGAATATCTGTTAAGTGCAGGACTGGTGTTTCAAAAAAGGTTTTATTATTTTACAGAAAATTTTTGATATTTAAAGTTGTATACATAAAGATAAAACTAAATAAAAATATCATGCTTATAGATCTAGACAATAGAACATTTTTACATTGATTTGTTTAAATTTTGTCGAAATTTGTGATTAAAGTATGTATATAATAAAATATATTATAATATATTTTATATTATATTATATGTATTATAATATATTATTATAAAGTAACCTACCGTGGAAAAGGAATTTATAAAAATTATTATAGCACTGCTATATAGATGTTTGTAATATCGTTTATATATTCGCGTTTCAATTTTTGTGACTTAAACTTATTAATTTTATTCTTTTATTAAAATAGTTAACCCAGTCTTAAGTCGCACATAATGACAAAATAAAAACTTTAAATAAGATTTTCTAACTAAATTATAAATTAATTTATGTAATGGACAGTAATGAGAGGTGATTTGTATGTATGTCAGTGATGCAATAACAACTCGATGAGTTCTTATAATTAATGGGCCAAGCTTTTCGTCACGTACGTTTATTCCATTCTGTTAGGTTCACCTAAGTCAATTGTTTTTTCTAGGACGACGTGTGTCGCAATGTCAGGACAGAAGTAATAAGTATTGTATTTATTATGTAAATGTAAAGATGATCTTACAGTCAATAATACTGATCAGTCAGTAATATTGAATCAATAATACTGGCAATATGCATTAATATTCTTAATATTTTTACAATCTTAATATTCTTACAACACAATCAGTATCATTAATACTATATTTCACTTTAATTTTACGTACATTATCTATTGCACTGTGACATACTGTGATATGGATCCCTAATCAAGCAATACTGATGCTCGAGAATTAAAATTCTGATCACTGTCAGTATTCTACGTCAATATTAACTCCACATGATCAGAAATATTATATCAGTATTTGTTAATGTTTAATGACAGTATTATTGATCGTGTAGAGTCATCTTAAGTGGATGCTGGCATCTACTTTATGGTCTTTGAGGGAAATGCTGTTTTACCGATTTACACATTTACGGTTTACAACCCATAAGTATATGGTTTATGAAATATTAATATCATTACTATTGCATCAATGTTGTATGCACATAACACGAAATTTTCATGTACTCTTTTCTCATATACTAAAGCTTCTAAGCTTATTTCTAAAAAGCACAGTATTGTTCTTTCATGTAATTTCTATCCTGGATAAGACTGGTATTTATATTATAATCTGTTTTTATTAAGATTGTTTCAAATATAATAATGTCTTAAGATGATAATGTGAATTTTTGATTGGTGAATGACATTTTAAGACTGTATTTAAGACAATTTTGAGTAAAAGAATCGGCTATAAATATACCGGCCCAAGATTCCTATTCAAGATAACTCTCTATAACTCTTAATTACAGTAATAAGTCGTTATAAAGATAGATGTCTTAAATTAAAAAAGGGATCTGTGATTATGAAATAAAATGCCGAATGTAAGGAAAGAAGTAAGCACGGCTAGGATATGAAAGAATGTAAGGAGAAAAGTTTGATAACACGATTGACGAAGGAATATCATAATATGTGGCTCATATTTTGCACATGATAGTTCAACAAAATAAGTTTTTTGCAGATTCATACTTTTTAGTTAAAGTAATTTTAATTTTAGAAAATAAATGTAGCGTAAAGTATTTCTGATTAAATGAGAAAAAGAGTATTCTGACTTAATATTTTATATTGAGAATCACATTTTTTCATGATATCGTAATACGCTTTTATGAGAGTATGTACCAGTTCTGTTTACTGAATCATGTTTATCTTGTCTGTTAATATCTTTGGTGCATATTACGTAGTCTCTCCGATGTCTCCGTACGACATTGCGTAAGTGAGATTACTATGCAAGCATGCGGCTCACAACCTTGAGAGCAAGCTACAAGAGCGAACAAGTCGTGTCTCTCTGCCTACGTCCTGACGTCATTTACTTCGAGAAGATTAGAATTTAGTGACAGCAGATGTTATTTAAAATGTGACGAAAAAGCGTGTTTAGATTATAATCAAAAGATATGATATAGTATTTCAACATCAAAAACAACATAAAACATATTTTTTACAATAAAAAGGGAATTGTTCTTTTTTTAAATTTTGGACTTACTTTTCAGATAAAGATTAATAAATAAAATTATATGCTTCTTCT
>NW_017259336.1:2481569-2484305 GCF_001594045.1 Atta colombica | reverse complement strand
TATATATATATATATATAAAGGGACCGATTTCTATTCAAAAAGATATAAATAAAAGGAATATTTTTTGTAAATGTTGACTTCCTGGATATGATAGATTATTAAGAAATTCGAATTCTTCGAAAATTGAGCATGAATACATATTAATGATTAAATAATATTTGATAAAATATAATTATTTAACTTCAATAAACTAACTAATCAATTAAATAATCATAGGATTTTGACATTTTCCAAACGATTAATCCGTAGAGAAGCTACAGCATAGAGAGATTACAGACTACAAAAACATTTTGTCATGTTATTTATTTATCTTTATTTTATGGTTATCTTAAGATTTGAGTTTTCATTTCAGTTAATGCTCGAATTTCTATGATGTCCATTTTTTTAAACAACTTCAAAAAATTCGTTTTTTTTATTTTTAACCCGATTTTTTTAAAAAAATTGATGTGCTGAAACATTTATTGTTTTATTTTAGAATTTGTAATCCATGAAAAAACTTATCAGAATCATCTGCGATATGTCATGAAACATGAAAAAAGTTACACAATGTAATTGAATACAACATAAACTTTGTAATGGATTGCTTAAGTTAAAAATTGATCTGATGGCTTTTATCAAAGAATGTTACGTCATAATATTTGTAAACTTACAAAAGCCTTGATAGATATTTTTCCATGTAGTTTAAATGTCACACTTTCCTTAGGACATGATATAAATTCATGAATTATGTTAAATGAGGACTGTGCAAGAAAATGTATTGACTTAAAAACATGTATTGACTGAAATCCTCATGTCCATTTCCATCAATGTAGATTAATTTTAATCTCGGTTTAACTTCCTCTTCGTCTTTTTCTAATCTTTAGAACTAGAAAAAACGAAGAGTAAGTTAAACTGAGAATAAAGTTAATCTACTGGTGAAAACGGGCATAAATGTATCATCATCCATTTTTGTAGTGGAAAAGAATTGTTTAAGAGAAGAGATGTTGATTAACTCTAATATTAGTGTGTTAGGATGAAATTTTTTATAAATCTATTGATATTAGATTCAATGTCTCGATATTAATTTGAATCTTTCTAATTAATTAATCGTACGGTATTTGAAATTTTGAAACTAAAGAATAAATGATTAGTTTTTATCTTATATTTATCTCAATAAGTTAAGTAGCTACAAAAAATAGATCATTTCGTTTTCCAAATCAAATGTAGTTTATGAAATTCATTGTAAGGAATGCGAAGCATTATATGTTGACCAAACAAAGGTGACTAAAGACCAGCATTACAGAACGTAGGATTCACATAGGATTAACAGAAATACAAATCAGTTTTTGATAATTACGGAACAAGGTATATATATATATATATATATATATATGGGACATAAATTTAATTTGGATAATGTTAAAATTTTTAACGAGAGGAAAAAATGTTAAACAAAAGATTGATTTCCGAAATGATCCATAAATAGAGACAGATACTAAATTTAAAAAGACATTAAATCATTTAATTCCTTGTACACAAAAGTTTGTTTACCAAAAATTAATATTTTCATTTTTTTTACGATATTTGCTTTAATTTGTAAAATCTTTGTCCACGACACATAATCATAATACATAGACGTATTATGTTTATGATTATACTGTATGTAATGTTTTGTTATGTCATGTTTTGCTATAAATTAGGTTAACGCAGTACTAGTATTATGTAGTAATCTTTAAATTTTAGATAAATCTTTTAAATTCGCTTTAAGTTTGCGCTTTAAATTCAAAACAAGTGTTCTTAGATTATGCAATGCGGAACAGGTTTTCATTATAATGGCAATATGATCGAAAAAAGAAAATTATTATATTACGGACTTTTATGAAAGAATTAATAATGACATTTCGTTTAATGATTCGATGTTACACGTGTAACGAAAAGAATTAGTGTATAATCACGCACAGATGCATTTCCGTAATGTGAAGATTACTTTGTACAGGATAATCCTTTTCGTTATTAGCTCACGAGTCCGGATAATGTTCGCTCAGTAGTGGTTGCTGAATAAAAAGCATATCGAATTTTATTCTCGACATTTATTTCTACTTATCACAATATGCGACATTAGACGATTCGCCTCTGCGGTTTTGCACTTTTTCGCTTGGAATTTATTGCGCCACAGAATAAACTATAAAGTGTCTAGCCGTAGAGTTTGTTGCCCCGAGAACAATGGTGGAAACTATAATTTTAGCAGGATACATTACCATTATGTTCACATTCCATTATGTTTTCGATGACGTGATAAATAAACTGTTGCAATTATTAATTAAAACGCACATGATGAAAGCAATCTGCACTTTGAAGTAATTTCTAGGCACCAAAATGATTATAGATTTATTCAGAGGCAACATGATGTACATGTACGTATAATAATTCCTTGATATTTGAGTACGAGTACCTTGATACAATAAGAATATATATAGGAATAGGAATTCTCTTAATTAGATAATCGATTCGAATTCATATCATATTGTTTAAATAATATTTGATTCGTTATATTATTAAATCAAATAATACAATAATTAATCCTTAAGATAAATTTTATATAATATATTTTATGTGACAGAGATATTAAATTTTGTGTTCTTTCATCAATAAAATTTGTTAATTAATCACCAAGTATGTATTTATCGATTTAATTTTCTTCTTCATTTTCTATTTTTAAAAGAAATATACCGATTTATTTATTTATAATATTATTA
>NW_017259336.1:2479417-2481469 GCF_001594045.1 Atta colombica | reverse complement strand
TTAATATTATTATTACAATATTAATAAATATTATAATATTAATAATATTATTAAATTATATAAGATTATATAAGAGATCAAAAATTAAAGAATTCATATTATTAAAGCGTCGCCTTTGCCATTTAAATGTAATAAATTGTATTAAAATCATGAAAAGTGATATCGACCTTCAATGTAGGATTTAATGTTGAACACTCCTAAAGTCTATTCATGTAATAGACTTAAAGGTGAAGACGTAAAGCCGAGGCTTTAAGAAGACTTGTAGTTTAAAATATGAATATATGATGAAAAAAATCTAAGAGTGGAATTACTTGGCAAAAGCGGAAATCCTCACAGCTTAAGTGGGTTTATGTCGGTTGTATCTGCAGTGATATATAGTACCACGCACAACGCATAATTAATGCATCATCTTGCATGCACGTGTCCTGCAGAATAACTGTGATAATGAAATTAAATCATCCAATTATGTTTAATATTAGCTGAACATTATTTCCTAATATTGGCGAAACATTGGAAAACAATGTACAGTCACTATTAAACATTGAATAAAAATTGAATCCCCAATATTATTGATCACTATTAGCTAAATATGATTAGACATCTACAACATTACAATATTGAGGTTTGATGATCAATATTGAGTTTCAATCCTTACCCAATGTTTAATATTGTTCTACATTGTTTTCCAATATTGCGGCAAATATTTTGTGCTCTATTAGAGTATATTAATAATTTGGTAATGACGTTGCGAATTTTTTATGGCAATAACAGCAAGAATTGGAAAAGTAAGACATTAATATGGAAGATTGGAAGTCACTCGTTACTAAAAAGAGTAACTCATTATTCGCAATGTTACTTCTACTCGTTTCTTTTAACGAATAAAACAACGCGTCAATGTATTACAAGTATCAAATTATATTTTTTCAGTAAGTAAATAACGTGAATGATAACAAGTTACTTTTTAAAGACTTCTTTAATCTTAGTGCAATCTAATGTTTAGTTAGTTATCGTTACAGTCATAAACAATTGCTTCATCATTATCGAATCGTTATTATAAAAAGTTTTAACAGTAAAAATAACGGCGCCACTATATTTCTATTCCTTGTTATCAAGTCACAAATATGTAGTCGATAAACAAAGAGAATTTTCAAAATAAATCGCAGAATTTAATTAAAAAGTAATATTTTTACATTTTACATTAATATTTATTTATTATTTTACTTATCTTGATTCAATTATTTAAACTATGGACTAATTAAGTATTTATATCAATATTATATTATAATAATATATATTAACATTGTATAAAAAAGTATGTGTGCATATAAAGAGAGAAGAAATTTCTCTAAGGACATTTTTCCGACATGACCTTTCGAAATTTGCGCAGATATAACAAGCGAATCGTTTCATTTAAGTTATCAAAGTGAGATAAGACAAAACGATATATTTCAGCAGATTTATCTCTTTTCCTTTTATATTCAACCAGTCCCTTACAGTTTCCTGTTTAAAAGTCCACCTTATACTTCGCCCTCGGTTTAGCACAATGAAAGGAGCGAGGTGCCTCGTGAGGTAGTACCACGGAGTCACGAGAGTGAAGAGTACAACAATGAATGCGCCGAGAGACGGAGGGAGCGAGCAGATGGTACGACGAAAGGAGAAAAAGAGAAGAGGGTGTACGTTGGAAAAAGATAGAAAATGATGGAGCGCGTTCGTTCCAGGCAACTCGGCCGCGTCGGTCGACATCGAAGCTCAGTATGCTGTGCAGCGCGCAGGCTCGCGTACATATGTATTGTCCTTTTCTCTCTCCTCGTTTTGGTGTCCGCGCGCGGCGAGTCCTCTCTTTCTTTTCTTCCCTTCCGTCTCGCGTGCGCATTGTCGGTCGTCCGGTACGCACGCTCCGTGCGTATTCTTCGCGTACGTACGTATAACACGTAGCTACGCACGACGAATATAATACTTACGTGCGTGCGTGCGCACGCGTGCATCAAAGTAATACGCAAGTACAAATATTTCGCGACGCAAGCTTTTTTTTTCTCCGTACGCACGCATTTC
>NW_017259336.1:2469145-2479317 GCF_001594045.1 Atta colombica | reverse complement strand
TATACACATACACATATATTATATATATATATACATATATATATATATGTGTATATACACATGTGCACGTGATTTCTCTCTTTTTTTTTATGCATGACTACTCGCGCACAGCGGCAGACAGGTACGTGGAGGACACGTCGTGGTCGGCCGTCGCGCCGCGCACCGAGTGCACCGAGTTGACTAACGGAGTGCCGCCGCTCGCGAGTACCGCTGCTCCACGAAACACGGGCGCAGGTAACGCGAAGAAGATATGTACATACTCGTCTTCTTTTCCGTGCGGGAAAGAAGAGTATATCGATGCGTCAGTGCGACGTCTGCGCGTGACAACGACTCGAGTTGCGTGACCCATATACACGCGACGGGTGACACGGTGACACACGGGCGAAAGTGATTGAACCGATGCGAATGGGTGCGCGCACAAGTGTCGCGAGTTTATCGCAGGAAAGAGCGGGAAAATTGAGTGATATTGGAACCGACCCGTACATTGAGTACAGTGTACAGTGCACGCTACAGGCGCGTAATAGCTACTAGCGTAGGAAGAAAGGAACGCGTGTGAACAAACGAACGTACGTGAATGTGATCGGAGCGCATTACGAAACCTACCTCCTGTAGGCCTGAGATGTGGCACAAAATGAAGCGAGTATATCCGCAAGCGATCGATAACTATAGCGGCACTATAGTCGACTCGGTGAATAGCAAGCGGCCTGTGCTACCAGCCAATCCAACCTAACGGACAACGCGTGACCTCCAGGAGCGGCGTGACGAGTAGGTGGATGGGTTCACCGACGATCCCAACTCGTTCAACTACGCCGGTGATGTTGAGAGAGAGTCGCGCGACGTTTTTGTAATACGTTCGAAGAAAGGGTTGGCGAGAAACAGGGAAAAGGGAAAGAGAGAGAAAGCGAAAACACACGCGCGAGGGAAAACATGCGTTGAAGACGATGCGAGTGGAGGAAAGAAATCTTTCAGGTGATTTAGTAATGGAACGTCGTTAATGACGCGACGGTGATCGACGGAATCGATCGTCGTCCAACGATCGCTTTAGCGCGCATCGCACGCGATCCGGTATCTTCATTCCCCTTCCTCCGGAACGTTCGAAGCGGAACGCGAAGAGAATCAAAGTCGAGGAAGAGAGAAACAAACGCAAGAAAGTAGAAGGGAAGAAGGGTGAGAGAAAAGAAGAGCGAGAGGGGGAGAGAGAGAGAGAGAGAGAGAGAGAGAGAGAGAGAGAGAGGGAAAGGACGAAGGAAAGAAACGGAGATAAAACGGAGTGGCGAAAGAAGAAGAGAGAGAAACAGAGATAGAAAGGAATAGAGAAAGAAAGAGAAAGAAGATATCTTATTTTTAGCAACGCCGCTTTACACACCGCAAAAACCGGTTTCACAGAGTCCACACAATCTACAAGAGTACGAAGAAAACCGATAGCTTTCGCCAAGGGTTTTTGAGGGAAGAAGAAATACGTATACAGATAATAAAGACACGTATATGTCTATCTTTGTTGCAGAGATAGAGTAAGAAAAGAAAGGAATAGAGAAATATATGCTTATCAGGCACTTTGAAGTAAAAATTCTCTTGGATGAGATTCCTAAAGTATTCAAAGGTATGTGACAACTCCAGGAATTATAGATAAAGCAGAAATTGGATAGAACATAAAAGATTCAACAAACAAATTCATTGTGATATCTGATTCAAAGCTTTGAGTGTATGTGTGTGTGCGCGTATGTGTGTGTGTGCGTATATGTGTATCTGTGTGTGTATATGTGAATAAAGAGGAAGATACGAGGAAACAATGTCATAGAATGTGAAATTCGCTTAATTCAATACGCACTTCTCATGCACTCTGCCGCACCTTATTCCCTCGAACTCCAGCCATCAGCCACCACCACCTCTGTCACCCCTTCTTTTTTCAGGCTACCGGCTTATCGATTCCGTGCGTATGTACGTGATAACGCGGTCGACACGATTCGATTATCGACTGTATTGACGACGACGACGTTCGGGATTGAAGAAACTACCTGATGACATCTGAAGATTGA
Source organism: Atta colombica (assembly GCF_001594045.1). NCBI lineage: Eukaryota > Metazoa > Arthropoda > Insecta > Hymenoptera > Formicidae > Atta > Atta colombica. Next base: position 2,477,281 of record NW_017259336.1, on the reverse strand, counting down.
AGAAACTACTTGACACCTGAAGAAGCTAACATTTATCAAAAATCGTTGAGTTTACTATCAAAGTCAAAGACAGACAGTAAAAAATGCTGAGAATGCTTCACGATTGAAGGATCGAAACTGTATTGTTATCAACGAATCGAGCGAATCTTCAAGAAGAAATAAGTAAAAATAAGATTGATTGTCGACAAAATTTAGATTACTAATTCGTTTATATCCAGAATATGGATATATATCGTACTCTAGTCTATAATTTCTAATAAAAATCGGAAGAATCTAAACAGAATCTATATTAAAAGAAGATAAAGATATTTTACTTCTCAACGATGAATAACAATGAACACAACTTTGAGCATTTAAATGGAAAAATCGATTGTCAAGAGTATCGAATCGTGCCGATATTTGAAACATTTGATTTTCGATCACATTTTAAAATATATTAATAATATATTAATAATATATCGACATATTGATGACGTTAAAAAAATTCATTTTGTAATAAATTGATATCTCCAAGCTGAGAAAGGATTTAATAGGATATGTTCGTCGATTCATGCAAATCTCTATAAATCGCATACGATATTATCGATGAAGATACCAAAGCCATTGACATCAACGTGATCAATTCACATCCGCGACAACGCAGAGAACTCTCGTCGTAAACTCGTCATCGATGTAAAGCTGGCAGAACGTTATCGAAGAATACGAACGGCATGAAGAATGGCAACCAATTCTTCAAACACTCGTCAAGGCGTAAGGGCGATCGCCACGACGACTACCGATCCGCAGCGGAGCGAAAAACGCGCCGTCGCGGCACGGGGTGCCGCCGGCGCTCTGGCCCTGAGCGTCGTGGCTCTGGTCGTGCAATCGGCGACCACTGCGACTCCCACCTGGGGATACTTCACCAATCCTGACGGTGAGTCATTGTCCGGCGCGCGTGATCAGTTTTATTAATTAAGCCCTGCTTCTCATATACGTGACTCATTTTGTGGCTATGTAGGCTACCGAGTTTTTTCGCGAACTTGGCGTGATCGATAAGCTGACCTGAACATTTTTTTGAGTTTGTATCGGAAAAAGAGGAAACGCTGTCTAAGTTCAATGAAGCTTTTATAATGTTCAATGAAGATTTTATATATAGTAACTTTTTACTATTTCTTTTTATATCTGTAATATTAATAACATTAATAATATATGTGAAGAAAGAAAATTAGGTTAACACAAATAAGCGAAAAAGATCATATTCGATTAAAACAGATATTGATGTCTGATAATATTTTTGTATGAATCTTACAAGTTCAAGCAAACTTCTTCCCGATTTATTTGTCAATCCTATAGTAAAAATATAGTCTTAAATTAAAAAAAGCTGGAGTATATAATGTTACAAAGTAAATTGATAAGCAAAGCGATTTAATAATACTAATGAGCATCTTTGAAATATTATCAAGAATTTATTGCGAAAAATATCTCAGCTAAGATTCAAATTTGAATTTCCTTATAAGCATGCCTTGTGACAGGCATCTTAATTAAAATTAGCTCAGCCTCGGTGGTTGAATTGGTATGACGTCCGTCTGGAAGTTCAGGTTCATATTCTGGCTGAGATAATAGATTCTCATTAACATCAAATTAATATTAATAAAATTATTCGCAGATTTAAGATTCTCATTAACATCTGATTATTAATAATATCATTAATATTAATAAAATTATTCGCAAATTTAAGATTCTCTTAACATCTGATTATTAATATTCTATAAAGATGCTTATATTAGCATAAAAAATTATTAAATATCGCTTATCAATTTAATAAGCGATATTACTACTCTACTTCTGCTTACGATTGCGTTTCAAAAAGATTTCGACGCATTGTTTACAGATCAGATATCTATAAAAATTCGCACAGAAATTTTAAGATCCGTTTTGACCGAATGTAAAAATTCTTTTAATTAGATTTATTTTTATCTGTTATTTAAATTCATAAATCATAAAAAATCATAAAACTAGATTAGTTTTGATCGACGTAACATATAATAATATTGGCGTAAAGCATTTCAACACGCTTTTTATCATTTCTCTTTTTTATAAATTATGATGAACTTTTATTTGTGATTAAGCTTATTAGAGAACACCTCTCTAATACTTTGTCTTATATATCGAGTAATAGAGGAAATGTCATACAAAACTGGATGTCTTATCTTGCAATAATGTTCGAGCATCTCGTAGAATGATCGATAGTCAGAAATCTCATTTCGACGATGTACTGATTACCAATGCAAGTCTTAAAGCACGTAACGGGATCATCAAAGGATATTGGATATTACGCTGTATTAGATTTATTTTCGTAATAAATGAACAAACGGATATGGAATGTACAATGACTGTCTAGTTAATATTCAAAGATAAAATATAACGAAATGAAATTGTGCTTCAAATGCAAATTAATTAAAGATGTTTTTTAATTAAAAGCCTTTTCTATAAATTAAAATTGATTACTGGTCATAATAAAAGTCGAACAAACTTAAATTTTCAAGATTCTTCTTCTTGAAAAATTTTAATACGTTTATTTAAAAAATTTATTTTAAAAATTTACTGCATTGTACAAGTATTTACATAAGTACATTTTGATTTTATCTTGTACAAAGATAATTAATCAACGTAATATATTTATGTATCAAAATTTTCAGTAAAATAAGATCCTTTCGATAAATAAATATATAATATAATATTTGATAATCGAAGATATATTTTTCTTTTAAAGATACTACGCAAAAATATATATATATATACCAATAATACATGATGACTTCATTTTTACATTACGCAAGTTATACTGATTAACAAGATTAATCAGCTTTTCTAAATTTATAGCTATAACTTATACTTCTTTTTTACACAAGAAACGTTCATGTCATTCCAAGACGGATCAAGGATGCACAATTATCGTTGTTGTAAGATATGTTGTTTTTCACGACGAACAGTGTATTTCCAACATCGAGAGGATTTCAACGGTTTCGCGTCGCAAGTAGAGCGTATTAAATATATTCAAGGAGCCAGAAACATTTCCTTCGTTCATTCATATCAGCCTAGTATAATCAAAACACGTTTTACGGAGTAGTAACGGATTTGATCCAATTCAAAGCATACGGCTCTCTATATATCGAGTCAATTAATTCCAGCAGTTCATTTTTACAGCTGCGTTACGCGTACTGCTTTTCCTCGTCTATCTTTACCTTTCGCCGACCTGTTTTTCTCTTGCCTAATAGTTACAGCAACAGTGCTGCGGAGATAGTTTCAGCCTTCGACTTCAATGTTCTTCTCGAGAATCGCACATAATTTCTGCGAAGTCCATCTACTCTTTGCGCAATCGCGTCAACACGATGTTTCCTTCATTCTCGTTAACGAGAGCAATTTATCGCTTGCGCGTATACCGCTTCTATACTTATTATTACGTATTCTCCATTCCGGAATTGTCTGGATTATTCTATTGAAGCTTTAAATAGGTGAAAAATTAATTTTGAACTTTTTTAAATCTTAGTATCAAAATATTGTTATATTTTGTTTAATTTGTATGTTTTTTATCATTACATTTCACTTATTATATACAACAATGACACAATTCAAAGTTTTCTAGAAAATAAGTTTTGAATGATTAAAACTTTAGAATATTATTTCCGAAATATAATTTGAATATAATAACTGATTGTACAGGAATAATAATGTACTTTTAAAATATGTTTTTTTTTTCTTTATATTAATTCCCATTCTTTTTTTTTACAAACAACTGCTTCTTTTATAAGTAATAATGACAATTTTTGAACTATATCGTTGTTGTATAAGTAAATGAGCGATACATGCTTCTCTATGAATTCTTTTGTACACGAAAAGAATTTTCTTTTAAAATTTATTCTGAAAATATGGTAGTTGTGATATAATATATCCCCTTCGGTAAAATTAATCAAACTTATTTTATACTTTATTGTAGTTTTATTAATGAATTAATATTAAAATTCTTCGAAATGCAAAGTTGTCATGACTATCATATTTTCAGGATAAACTCTAAGAAAAAATGTTCTCTGTGTATGAACTACCAATGACATATTGTAAGTCAACTCTTACAAATTTTCACTTATGATGATGATTCCTTTGAGTAATGAAATTTTAAAATAAGTGGCTCATATATGATTAAATAAACGTGCTCGTTTCTCATCTTCGATACGAAAGGCGTATCGTCGCGACACTCATTATCCATCATTATATATCGTGATAAAAGAATGCGATATTTCAAAGAAAACGTTGACGAAACGGACGTTGCTCAATAATGTACGGTTTTCTTGAGCTAAATACAACAGCATACGTAATTTTTTGTCGATGATATTCTGCGTAGGATGCCGCATAACGATGCTGCTAAGATCGCGCGTATCAACTGATAATAACTTCGGTATGACACTTTATTCATTATGTAGTCTACCATGATAGTCACAACAGATCTGCTGAAATTCGAGCAATGCGCGAAATTAAATAATATATATTTCTCATACGCACGATTCTCATCGTCGTTTCCCTTCGCTATTGTCCGGGTTCTTCGTTTCGCGTATATGTATGCATATCGAGAAGCATCGTGGAAAGAAAAATAATACAATACTTCTCTCCTCAACGGCTTCTTCCGACCTGACGCGGGAGAAAAATCTCCAGGAATAAAGTCTCTCGGTCGCGCCAAGAAATAACACGCTCCCACATTCGTTCTTCCCTCGTTCGATAAACTCGTAGCCATTATACAACCATGTACGCACACGCATACGTATAACTGCGTTCTATGCGTAGCAGGTGTCTGCTACCATATGACGCTGTCACTAAATATTGGACACGGATGTGTATCTATATATACATATATATCCCTGAAATAAACTTTAGGAGCAGACTTTTTATTTATCTCAGGAATGAAAAGAAGCTGCAAAAGAAACCATTTTGGACCATATTTTTAAGAAAAAAAGAAATTCATTAAGATTAATCATTTATGAATTATATTCTTATAAAACTTCACAGATCATAAATATTTATAATTTAAAGAGAGAATGAATTTTTTAAATCTGCAACAGAGTAGGATATAATATTCTGTCATCCTTATGAGAAAAAATATACAATTGAATATGTTCCTAATCAGTAAAATTATCAGAATTTGACATAAATAATAGAATTTTTTTTCTTATATTTTTTTCCTGTGCTGAATCATTTGCAAACATTTATTTTAAATTGACCTATTGGGAACATGTTGAAAATTGCATTAAAAATAGCACAATTTCGCACAAAATCTAATCTTTGTTTCCAACTTTCAATATTTTCCATCAGTTTAGCTTGAAATTATTCAAGCTAAAGATTCAGCACATTAAAAAATATAAGAAATCACACACATGCATAAAAAAGATTCCATTATTTAGGCCAAAATCTGATAATTTTACTCATTCTCCTTTGACAATCTATTTTAGGGACATTTTATGTACAATGAATGCAAGTATTCGTTTATAAGGAAAATTTTTATAAATTTTAAAAAGCTTTATTTTTAGAAAATAAACGTTAATTAGCAATTTTCTTCTCATCCTGTATCAGTACATAAGATACGATCATTTGCATACAAGATACGTCAGGTATGTAGTTACCTGTGACAAGAGCCCTGCGTTTTACAAATGGCAGGAATACTATTACACACACACATGCGCACTCATACATTTGTTGTTCTCATCGTGTGTAACGCGACGATGCACGTTGGGAAGCTGTTAATTACGGACAGAGAAACGGGGCTGTCGAGAAAGTTCTGCGATGAAGTCGATAAGCCATAAACAATGCGGGACGCATTTCTTTCGTCTTTTTCTTCCTTATATGCGTTACGTTATTGTTGCTCGTTGAATCGGAAGATTGAATCAATTATTATGATGTAAGATAGAAATTCTTTTCTACACCTTATTATGATACACAATTATGTTTTACATATTTATTACGAATAATATTCTCTAATTTTATAAATAGACCTAATAATTTTAACATCAATAACAGGTTTTTTATTAAATATTAACTTGATCTCTCAGACATTTAATGGAAAATTATATATTATAACTTATTATTTTTCTAATTTAACGGCATTTATCTCTAAATTACATCTATATAATCTAAAAATTTATGATAAAAGAATATTTCTACCTCTGATTTCTGCAATGTTTAAAAATTTATTTCAAGTACTTAAATGATTTTTAACTAAAAAGGTAAAAAAAAATTATTAGGTAAAAAAATTATAAAGGTAAAAAAATTATTAAAATATTATATCTGTTTTTTCTTAAAAATAATTTTATTTTAGTGAAAAGGAATTAAAGTAATAATAAATTAGTAATTTAATCTTATTCAAAGATATAATCACACCTCGTTAATATTAAAACACCAATATCCAATTTCTCGTTTTGATAAGATTTAGTAAGATTTTCAAAATCGATAAGAGATGATTTGAAACAAAATACTTCACTAAGGGAAGCAAAATGACAATTTGATCGCGACAGATGGTTACAGGCGCATCGAACATTGTTTTTCTCGCTCGTCAGCGTGCCATTATATTCGGGTCCGGTTGTTGATCGATGGAATCCATTGCGCGTTTATGTCAGATCCGATTGATGACGCGTCATGGTTGATTCCTTAGAGCGGTACTACAACGTGACCGTGGACAAAATAACGCACATGCGCACGGTCGTATAATGATTGAACGAGCGTAGGTATGTGTGTCGCGGTGCAAGAAGCGTAGTATACACACACATACACACACACACACACACACACACACACACCCACACACACACACTCACCCACACACCCACACATCCACACACACACACCCACACACACACATACACCCACACCCACACACACACACACCCACACACCCACACACACACACACACACACACACACACATACAGCGAATAAATGTAATAGAGAGAGAGGGAGAGAAGAGGAGGGAGAGATGGAGAATAGGAGGGAGGAAGAGAAGAGAAAGGCATAAGATACCGCTAGGGCCAGGAGTTTTCGAGCCGGGAGTGCAATGGCCTTTACCTGGCTCTCACTCAACCTGCCCCTTCTGCGACTCCACTCTCTATACGACCTTTCTCTAAAAATTATAGTCCGCGTATACGCGGGAGTCATTTACTGGTACGAAGACTCGTTCGTAACGGAATATAATGCATTATTATAAGGATTCTTCATTTAAACTTGTTTCCGATGATGATGCGTTAAATACCCTTCATTTCGGTTGATATTTTTAAATTTCATTATTTTTAAGTAATTTGAGATGAAATTTTTCCTGAGTTTTCCAAGTATACATTACGATATAATGTAACGACGGATTAAATTTGACGTAATGTATAAATGTTAAATGAATTATGAATTATTTGAATAAAACTAATTAATAGCTTTAGAAGTATTTCTTCATTTTATTGTATAACATGTTAAACTTATCGCATAGAATATTTATGTATGTTCATGTAGGTACATATAAAATACATATAATACGCAAATATTATGTGCCGATACATGAAATCATAAATATCTATTTCTGAAATTTTATGTTAATAAATAAAACCACTTGTAGATGTTTAGATACATTTAAAATTACATTTAAAATACGTTTAAGGTACATTTGAGAATTTAAGGTACATTGGAACCTAAATATATATTATTTTTCTAGCACCAGTATCCGTATGTCGATATGTTTTTCCCAAAGTATTTATACTTGGATGATGAAAATGAAATGTCTGGCACACACTAGTTACGATTATATTTACAGTGTACATTTCACATGTCATGTCACGTCGTGTCATATACGTAGTCATGTACGAATAGAGAACATTATAATATTTATTTTTCTATATAATAATAAGCTATATAATGGTTACATTTTTTGTTTAATTTAGAATGCTATTTTATTTTCTAGATATTATATTATCATGTAAGAAAAATTTTATGATAAGATAGATACTTGTATATTATACTTATCATAAAATTTTTCTTAATTATAATTATCCTCTCACGCTTTCATTCATGTTCATTAGATCCTAATATATATCTATTATATTTTCGATTATATTATTATATATGATGTATGCAAAT
>NW_017259336.1:2468698-2469045 GCF_001594045.1 Atta colombica | reverse complement strand
CACACACACACACACACACACACACACACACACACACACACACACACACACACACACACACACACACACACACACACACACACACACACACACATATATACATATATATGCCGCACAATTACAATCGCAACGTGATCAATTTTATCGCCTACAAAACAAATTATGGTATCCATCATGACTGTATTAAGCCAAATTGTGATACAATATCCGAAATTCATTAACGTAAATTGTACGATTCATTTAGTTGTACAATACATTTAGGGCGCGCCCACACTGTGTATATAGATTTTGGAAGCTATTGCATTGTTTCAAGTTTAAAACACACACACACCCACCCACCCACCCAC
>NW_017259336.1:2463440-2468598 GCF_001594045.1 Atta colombica | reverse complement strand
ACACACACACACACACACACACACACACACACACACACACACACACACACACACACACAAGCTGATTAATCTCATAAAAGAATGCATATATGTAGGAAAGATAACAATCAATAAATTTTTAATTACTATTGGTTTATAATTTTTGATTATTTAAGAAGAACGTAAATTATATTTATGTCAAATTTATATTTTTTTACTTTAACATTATGAATATTAATGATGACTTTAATTATGTTATATTGTTTATGCGATAATTTCACAATTTCGTGAATTTACTTCACTTCGATAACTTTAATTTAATACAAGAGGAAATGGAAACTTGCACAAGTTAATTAAACGAAAAACTAAATAACGAAAGTAGTTTATTTGATATTCATTAATATATAATTTATTGTCTCTCTAATTAATATTCTATCATTAATTTATTATAGTATGCGAAAATTGGATAGTATTGGAGCAACAAAATAGAATATACAAATATATCGATTTAACTTTTCAATGAAAATATTTACGTCATTGCCGACGAATTTTACTTATTCAAATATCCATGTCTTGAGATTTAATTCTCAATATTATTCTGAATAAAATTCCAAGAATTTCTCTCACGGCAAATTCTCGTGTGTGGGTTTGCTATTATATTATATACACGTAGATATGTAAAATAAACGATGTGTAACAAAATAACAAAGTAAAAATTTTGAGAGAAAAGTTTCAACAATGCATTATCTATGTGGATAGTGTAATTATAGTAAAAACAAGCAGTTGTATTACATACGTTGTGGTATTTAATATTTTATTTAATAATAACGGTAATAACATAATATACAGTAAATATACAGCTTTCAATTGTACGTATAATAAATAAATTTATTTAAAATGCTGTGTTCCGCTTATCATAATCAAATTTTCAAAAATTTTTTTCAATTAGTAGTTGAAACTGAATCATACAAGAGATTTCGAATAACTGTGTAGCTTACGCTTACACGAAGCCAATTTTAGATCAATTTTTTTCAAAATTGAAATATTCAGGTCACAGATTTTTACTATTATTAAATTTTGTATTACAATAATTTTTTCTTGTAAAAGTTTTATAAAATTCAGTGTAATTTGGGAGGTTTTTTGAAAATTTAATCAAAACTTTCATCAAAACTTTTTGAAAAGAAATCGTATTGTGATTACTAATAATTTAAACTGCAAATGCATTAAGAAAAAAGGAAATATTATCATCTTCTACCTTTTAAAAATATAATTTATAAATTTTGTATAAACTACTTTATCTTTTAAAACAATTGTTACACCGAAAAACTGTATATTTTACAATGTGTTTGATATTATGTAACATTTTATTAATGCATTTTATTAAGTGTAGATGATTAATCTCAAAATTAAACGATGTTAGATTTTGCTATATAAATATCGCGAGCAACAGGAGCTATGTATAGAATTCTTAAACAATAAATCATACTTACTCGAAGTGCAGAAATTCTCTAAGAATTCAACATCCGGCGGAAATGATGGGAGTGCATTACTATGGACTGTAGCGAATATACATATATAGAACTTGCGGATATACTCAAGCCTTTACAGATACATATAGGAAGGTGCAGTGTTACGCTTGCCTTTTGTATCAATTAAAGATAGTCGCTTTACTCTTTGTGCTAACCAAAGCTTAATAGTAGGTATCTGATAAAGGAATCAAAGGAGTCTTAAAAAAAAGGGATGGCTTTCTGCGTTTGTACTATTTATATGCTGGAGAAAATATTATACGTGCTCGTATATAAAAAGATTTTGTACCTTCTCCTATATGTATACAAAAATAATTTCTTTTATATAAAACTTTTATGTAAAACTTTATATAAAAGAAAATATTTCATTTATAAAGGATAGGAATATAGAAGAATAATTCTTTCTATAAATTCTTTCTTGTCTTAAACATACAGCAAGTGTTTCCGTTTATGGGGAAAGATTAAAAGAGTGTATTGTATAATATATAATATATAAAAAATAAGAAAAGTATATTTGCTTTGAATGTTAAATTGAAATCATTTGTCTTAGACCTATATTTTGTTATAGTAACGTTTACATTTCTACAGCAATAATTAAAGAATATTTTTAATAAACATTATCATGCATTGAACTATATAGTAATTTTTATTTTTGTATGAGTTTTAGACTTAACGAATTGAAATATTAAACAATAAAATATTAAATATTTACAATTTTGTATACTCACAATTTTGTATACTTTACAATTTTGTATACTATATCTGGATTTTATAAGATTATATATTATATTATGATCTTTTGTAATTGAAAAGTGACTGTTATTGAAAGATGAATCAAACAGTTCATGTGAATTGTAAGTGAATCATATGTATAATATTTCTCAATCGATTCCAGTAATACAAACCGCAGCAATAATCAGACTATTTTAATTACATTTAACTGACTTGACCTGTGATTTTTATTGAAAATATAAAAATATTCTAATTTATGTATTTTTTTTAGTAAAATATATACAATGATATAAATTAAAATAAGAATAATTGTTTTAACATATGCATGTATATTATTTTTCTAATACAGAAAATATACACAAATTCAGAAATGTTTATTGTTCAGAAAATCGTCGAGAGATTAAGAAATAAGACTTTCAATATAATTTGTTGAAGTCTTATTATTATTTTGAGATATAAATATGGGGAAGATAAGTATTAACAAATTTTATTTTTCATTATTTAAAAAGAAAATAAATAAATTTAATAAAATTATATTTTTCTTGGAGATTAAAGAAAGGATTGGAACATATGATATTCACAAATTTTTCTCACGTTGCTAAATTGAGATATAGTTTTATTACCGAAATATTGTGTGCGAATGTTCAAAAGTCATCAGATTTTTTTTCGAGTTTACTGACGGATATAGCGCCATGCGCATTTCGCAATGATTACGGCATGTTGCATGGCTACTCCCAGGTCATGGTTCGCGTGTTCGTGCCAATCGTGACGCCAAGATCTGCAGGATGTCATGCTGATAATAGTCCGTATTTAACGTAGATCGGTACCATTACGATGGTTAATCATTAGAACGACTAGACAATGTCCTCTACAGCGACTTTGCATTTTCTACTTTTTCTACATCGCCAGGAGTCAAGATTATAATAATTATAATGTTTATATGTAGATAAGAATAATAATTTTATATTTTTTTTTCATTTTATTACTATTATGATTTATGTAAGTATTTTATTATTATTACGATTTATATAAGCACAATAGAAATACCATATTACGTTGTATTTTGTGAAATGTGTTTGGTGACACATCAGATCGTATCATCTGATTTTACCGGATATTTCAGCGAAAAATCGTTGTATATAGACTTTGTACACCGATACAAACTATACAGTATTTGACACACGTCCGTTATCTATAAAATATAACTACATTTTTTGCGATTTATGACGCACGTAAAAGTATGTGCCGATATTGCGAATTCGCCTACGTTATAACGATGTAGTACTGCATACTTATAGGTCATGAGTTTGGAAGCTAATTAATGCTGTGCACTAACCTTTACTTTGGATAGTAATAATTAATAGAAATAAAATGAAAGACGTCATAGATGAATAAGTTTCGATTAAATTTAAATACTGCTAAAAATAATTATTACATAATTACAATTTTTAAATTTTAACATTTCGATACATTTTGAAATATTTTTTTTAGATTGATTGCAATATATTTGTTTTTTTTTATAAATTATTTCATTGATACATTAAATTTTTTTTTCTTCTATACATTCTTATTTTTTATTATTTACATTTTTAGTAATTTTCAATTATTATTTATTCGATATCCGTCTCTAAGATCTAACAAAGAGTAGGCAAGAACTTGAAAATTAGTTATCAATTAAAAATGATTTTAAATAAATAAATAAATTTTTTATTTGAAAAATGATTTTTAAATTCTTGTAAGATACTAACTCAAACTAAAACAATTAATTTATTTAAATAAAAATTGCAAGAGACTTAAAAACTCCGTCATTTAATCGTCCAGCACGTAAAAAGATAAATCTAAGAGAGAGACAAAGAAGTCTCTTCATATATACGATCAGACAATGAGAAAGATACATACAGAAATAAAACTATATGTAGGTCGAATATAAAAAAGAACTGATATTACCCATAAAAGCACCACCTCTTTTCATGGATAACGTAAGCTACTTAAGCTTCTGGCGGAACAAAAGATTGAGACAGCTAGCTGCAAAGCCAGACTGAATTGGATATTCCTCTGATAGTAATATTTTTTCGATGGATATCTTTTGAGAGTGTGTGTAAGCCGATATCTCTCCTAAGTTATGAAATGGGAAGAATGTTACATGAATTGCCACTATCCGCCCGAGGATATTCATTTATATTGGAAGCGAATAGCCACTTATCGTTGCACGAGATTAAACGTAATTGACTTCACCTATGTTGCTATGTACGTCACACGGTAAAAAGATATAATATCTTGCTTCCCTTAGTTTTTATCGGTTTCTTAAATTTTTTAATTTTAATTTTATTTGTCGCCATATAATTCCAGTGAAAAGCAAACATTTCCTATATTGTACAAATTATCAGGACTTCCCATTTGATTTTATGACATCAAAAACTATTTATTTTACTTTTTGAAATAAGTTTTATTTATAATATGTATATTCACAATTTTTTATCGACAAGATAGATTTCTTGTTGTAATTTTTCGTTACATTGTTTGGATAGACATCATGTTATCGCGTAATAAATTGATTAATAAGTTCGATGAACTCGACACATGATATTGGAGACAACATTTTATTATAGCTTTACGCAGTGAATATTGCTTTTAAAAATGGTAAGCGGCATAAATGGCGAGTATTTCCACGACTGTGAATGTGATCGCGCAATGTGCTCCTTTCACTGCACGCGGAAAATAGTGTGTTGTCTATATTTACGCACGTCGTGATCTTTTCATTCAAGCAAGCGTAACGATTGTTCATTCACGAAGCAGTATTTATAAAACATTATTACAATATTTTATTTCCACTGTTTATTGATGCTCCCAAAAAACAAGATTCTAATTGGAATCACGGTGAATTAATACCTCTTAAAACTTCAATTAAAATATAATAACAC
>NW_017259336.1:2457247-2463340 GCF_001594045.1 Atta colombica | reverse complement strand
AATATATATATATATATATATATACAAACATTTTTCTTATTTTTAGATAATAATACTTCTATACTAATCTTCATTCACATTCAGAAAAATATTGGAATATATAAACAATAAATATATGACGGAAAATTACTGTATATGACGCGTGCATTGTGACTAATTTGTTGTTATTTAACCTTTAAAGAAATACAAAGATAATTATAATATTGATATTTTCCTGAGAAAATTTATTTATTTATATAGCTCACATAATAAAATTTTAATTTCATATTGTAATTTATTCATGTATAAATGTAATTTATTTTTATTTATGACTTATATTTTTATGGTCAACAAATCGTTTTTTTGCTTCACGTTTTTGAGAAGAAAGAAAATGTGTTCGAATTATTATAATATTATATTATTGCTAAAAAAGCAATTTTTTTTAGATTTTAGGTTAAAAATATCAACTTTTGTATATTATATGCATATATTATTACATTTATACTTGCAATTATTTCATATGTAAAGGTAAAGCTATCGAAAAATTAATAATGTTTACGAGATATTTTATATTTTGTGGTGCATACATTGACATAAAATATTAAATATCTTGTAAATTATATTAATTTTTCGATAGATTTACTTTAATATTATTATATGTGGAATAACCAGAGAAATTATATTAAATAAAAAATTATTTTAAAAAACTTCCATATGATCTTAAAAAATAAATAGATTTTTTCGAAAATTAATACCAATATTTGCCCTTCAGATCATACAACTTTTTAAAACATTTTTCCGTATTTTTTTCATATTTCCCGAATATTCGACTTTCTTACATTTAAAATAAGACACATATACCTTTTATATTTAATAAAAAAAGATTACTAAAAGAAATTATTTTGATGTTTGAATTAAAAAATAAAACAAATTAAAAACGATTTGATAATTTTTTTTTTATAAGTTAAAATTAAATAAAAAATTTTGATAAATATTAATAATAATTGATCCAGCTCTGAGGACCTTGACATATTGTATATTGTCAAGATCATGAATCACATTGATCTTCAGAAGATTTTAGCACTCGTTACTGGTTCAAAAATTATTAACAAATTATAAAAGAAAGTTTAAAAAACTACGTTTTTTATTTCTGTCACAATGTTAAAAACTACGATCTCACATCCTCTTTTTCTTGCGTAACAACTTTCGTGAAGTGAATTCAATCCCATCTTCCTCTCTGCCTAAGGGCGAACTTCCCACGCAAAGCGGGATCTATCTCATCGTCCTCTTTAGGAACGTTTGTATGCAAAGCAAGATCTACCCGCATGAAAAGTCATTATGTCCCTTGGCGTAGCCCAAGGGAAATGAGGGACCTAGCTTTGCGTGGAATCGGATGTCCTTTATAGGCAGAAAGAATAGTGAGGTGGACTTCACTTCACTTGGAAAGTCGTTATGCAAGAAAGGGAGAGTGTGAAATAATTAACATTGCAAGGCATTAAAAACATTTTGTTAATAACTTTTGGATGAATAACGAGCGTGGACTAAAACCTTCTGAAAGTCAAACTGAATCATGACCTTAATAATATATGTCAAAATTAAGCTATTATCCGTTATTGTTAATATTTATCAAAATTTTTAACGATTTAGTATCTAACTATTAAATCAGTACTTTGAGCAGTCCTGGTAGGATTCCCTTGCTCTTTTACGCTGCAGAACGTAACATATTTTGAATTTCTTGTTGAGAATAAACTGATATTCGACGATAATGATATGAACGATCTGTTTCAATGATATCACTTGGTAGATCTCACAGCACTACCCACATATTATATGTTGCCTACAGATTTACTGGTATTGTATACGCGAAATTACAACGATAGTAATTTATGTCGTGTAACGTCGTGCGAATGCCACAATTAGGTTTGCACTTGTTACAAGTATGTGTTGGTCGTGTGGTAATTGCGCGAATCGTATTCATCCCGAATCACGCAGTCATCGTATAATTATAGCTACATATTTCCTCATCTCATAACGTATACATGCTGCGAATGTAATGAATGTATTAATTTCAGACTGAGATTCTTGTGTTAATATGATTCACAACAAAGCGCTTCTCTTTCGACTTGGAAACGTTTTGACATTTAAGAACAACTATCATTGTTCCAATATCTTTAAAATAGAACTTACTTTTAACATTTTCTATCACAGTTGGCGTCTTATAGAAGGAACGAATTTTAACATTTCTTAATTGTTTAAAATTAATTGCGAGATATAAATACATTCTGTGTGATACATAATATCTTCTTATTATTTACATTACTGATATTTATAAATTTTGTTGAATCATTTATAATGAGATATAACACATCCGTTAAATGTTATAAAAAAAATAATTTAAGTTATTAATTGTTGAAATGTGTGAATTTTAATTATAAATTAGCTTTAAATTCTATAAATATATAAATAGAGAGAAGTATTGTTAAAAGATTTATTAGAAAAAAATTTGATGAATTTTAAAATAAGTATAATCAAATTTGTTTAAACAAGTGACGACTAGTTAATGTCCGAGTATGGCTTTGAATAGTGTATGTATCATTAAACTAAGTGCAGACTGTAATTAATTATAATTTTGCAAACAATACAAATCGATCGAGTATTTATCTGAATTCAAAGCTATTTGTGAAACATACGACACTCCACGAACACATAACTGAAGTATTGAAATAACATATTATGAGGAGGCTTAACTACAACGTAGTTTGAATCATAAAAGCAGTAACTAGATTGTTGTTTATCGAAATGAGGCAAATGGTGCACAATGGTGCTGTGTATAGTATCTATAGTGTATAGAATATTTCATCAATCATTTACATTTATAATTATAACAATCTTAGATTGTAATTAATTCCAAGAGTTAAATTCGAATCATTTTAAGCATCAGATTTATCTTATTTTATTGTGGGATTATTTTAATAATTAATTTTTTCAAATACCTTTTTAAATATGATGTTTTTAAATATCTTTTTTCAACATAACACACAATACAAATTATGAGTTAAACTATTGTATAAAATCGGCACGAACTTTCCGGACAACCCAATAGAATGTGCTGAAATCCTTTTCTCATTATATGAAAATAGATACCTACGGATAATAACTTTGACAGACGCCAATGCAAATATTGGCGTATGTCGAAGTTATTACGCACATGCGAATTACGTAGAATATGTTTACAGTTGGCGTGACTAACGTCAGCGGCACCATTAGCGAAATTCAATGTGGAAGAACAAACGTGCTTGACCTTTTAATGTATGAACGTCGTCGTGTGGGTGTCTGCACCGCTATATATCGTCTATACTCATCTCATTTATGATAAGAGCATCAGTTTGTCCTATTCTCGTGAGAGAGACAATGGCAAATGGAAAAAAATTTAATTTAACAACGTGCAATCAGCGCAATATCATTTTTAACAGGTCTTATTGTGTTGTCATCACATCACGTGTATAAGCTATCAGGCGTTCTAGTGTATTATAGGTACAATAATTTACTGCCTGAAAATTAATAAATGGAAACTTTTGAACATTGTAGAAATTATTACATTATTATCATTGCTTTATTATAAAATGCAAATAAGAACATGAGAATACAATATATATTTCAGGAAGGTTATAATGTTAGTAAATATAAAATAAATAGAATTTATGTGCCAATTGCAAATGAATAATTATTAGATTTTTCGTGATGAGAGAGAGAGAGAGATAGGGAGGGAGAGAAAGGAGAGAGAGAGAGAGAGAGAGAGAGAGAGAGAGCGTGTGCCGCGCTAATTTAATTATTATTGACTAAATTATATTGATAATTTGTGATGAAATACTGTCATATTTTGCTATTGGTTTCATATGCTCTCTTTAATATATTTCGGTAAAAACTTACGCTGTTTATGAAAAAAAAAAATTAACATAATCGAGTAATTAAAAGATTGTTTGCGAAAAGACTTGAACATACTTATATCTTTATATGCTCAAACTTTATCATAAACAATCTTTTGATTATCTGACTTTTTAAAAATTTTTTTTACTTTTTGTAATATATACTTCCGTTCATATATTCGAGATCGTTTGCAATTTTTTCGCATTTCACAAAAACGTAAATATCTCGGTGAAATTATAGACAAGTTTTTTAAAATGTATTTTGAAGAAAAAGAATACAGTTTCAAAATCGGGCATTTGAATTTTGTCTCTATGATATATATAATATATTTTCCTCCTAAATTATATAAAATTGGAAATTGACATTTTTTTCAGTATTTTTGTTATTTTTGTAAGTGCTCTACCTGGATGGAAACAATGGATCGAACAAAATTTAACCGATTAGCATTTTAAAATAGACTTTTTAAGCTTTAATAAAGCTTAAAATTTAAGCTTTTTAAAAAAATTGTTACGATGCTTTCTCGCAAAGATGTATTTAAAGAACTTTTGATATATAAATTGATTAACCAAAGAGGCATGTTTTGTATGAGTACAGCTGCTATGATCTAATAATTGCGTCGTAAAGCTTAATGCGTATTCTTATATAAGCGGTGTGTACTTTTGGTTTTACCCTATTTATTTAAAAATTATTTATATAAAAATGTAGAAAATTATGATTACATTGCGCTTTATAAGTCATTATAAATCAAATTATTTGTTATTTTATTTTTTGTAATTGGTTCAGAACACATTTATGACTAAAATTTTTTGACTGATATAAGGCTCTGATACTAGCTTTTTTAATTCATTTTTTTCAGTAAGCTTTATAATATATATTTGCACGTCAAGGAAAAGGTATTTCAATTTTTACACAATAACATTTTGATGTTAGAAAGATTATGCTGTCTTTTTTGTCAGGCTCTCTGATTGACTAATGCTTTTGCAGGAAAGAGCTAGAAAGTATTTGTTTGCCTCCCTCTTCTCTGTTGAGTTGTTGTTTTTTATAATTTATTATAATTTAATGTAGGAAAAACGCGTATTAGTATATATTATAGAGTATAGAGTTTACTGATTTTTTGGATTTTTTTGGCTGATACTTTTAGCTAATAATGATACGGCCAAAACATTTTTAAAAGAAAAATGAAAGAGAGATGAAAATTTCTTAGCTTTATATCGTGAAATTTTTGCTTTTAGTTGCTGGAAATTAAATGTTACCACAACAGTGGCGATTCATATTAATATCTTTTCTGTTTGAAAACATGTAGCGAGCCTTTCAAGGTGCACTTTCAAATGCGTCGCTAGATATGCTATCAAATAATTACTGAGATTGTCGCTTCCATGAGCGTCCACGCCATACTAACCACTGGAAAATTGTCTCTAAAAACATATCCTTCGTGAGATGAGATGCAATATCAAAATATTTTTTAAATACTTCAAAGTATAAACAATTTATGTCAAGTCAAAATAAAAAATAATTTTAAACTTATCAGTATGATATGTATACACTGTTTCGTACTTGTGATTATAATTATATGATAAAATAATTATGGTTAGGAACTCCATTTATAGTTATTACTACTATAATATTAATAGTAATAATTATATTTTTATAGTTTTATATCAGAATCATTTTCAACGACCAAAAATCTATAAGTATTACTTGATCGCGTTTGTGGTCTAGAAAGAAAGTTTTGTAAATTGCTCGAATATTATTTGTAAATTGCTCGTATCGCATTAATAATTTATAATTTATATCCTTTATTGTATACTCGGAATTTTTAATATATATTTAAATTGTCACGCTTTAAAATATGATATTTGTATACGAATAATTAACTGTATTGGTTCCATATATTATTGAAGTCGTTAATATTCATTAATGATGTCGTTGACATCTTTCATTATTTGTCGCAAACGCGTTTTGAGAAATAATTATAATGCGACTCGCGTGCCGCTGCCCGACTCAATCGCATCTCGTTTTGCGCCGACGGCAAGTAAGGTCAGCATGTGTATACAATACAGTAATGTTGTATACATTGCAAAAGACAAACATTGAACACCGGTGCCACTGTGCCAGTCGATTCCTTGTTGCCATGAAACTTGTACGTAAAGAGAAAACTGAGAAACATTCAAAACATTACAATTAATC
>NW_017259336.1:2451330-2457147 GCF_001594045.1 Atta colombica | reverse complement strand
TTTAAGAATAATTGTAATTTTTAATAATAATTGTAACTGTTCTTCTGCTAGTTTTTTAGTAGTGTTGTATTTATTAAATTTGATACTGATTCTAGTGTTTGTAAAAATATATTTAAAAGAACGTTTACAATTATCTAACGTAAAAAATGATATTGTTTTACATTTTTTTAATTTCTAACATATATATCTCAGAAAATAAAAAAATATATTTCTTAAAAAAATATTTTAACCTTCTTAACTTTTGTTAGTAAGTGTATATGTATTATTATTTATTATTTTAATTTACTTTTTATATTTTTTTTATTTTTATAGAATGATTATATATTAATTTATCATTCTAATTACTCTATAATTTACAATTCAAATAGCGTTGAATAAAATTGACGTACTAAATTATGCATTCTAGAATTACTTGATGTAGGTCGTACTATTTTATTGATTGTTAGCTTGTTTCGATAAAATTGCAGATGAATTTATACTAGTTTTTACCGTGTTTTTCACAAGAGAAAAAAATAAAATTTTTATATCTAATTTTTCTTATTTATTATATCGTTACAGGTGGAACAGCCGCGGAGAAGGGTTACTTCGGACCATGGAGACAATGTAAACTTCTTCTTTATGGACGTGAGTGGTGCGGCCAAAGTGTCTCCAGGTTCCAACCAGTGTGTAAGTTTTATTTTATGTATGATTATAAAAATTGCTGATACTTTTATAATGCCACTCTTCAGCTGCCAGAATGATATCATTTTTCTACAAAATTTTTGTTGACGGTCAAAATTCTGATTTTGATAGTAATAGTAATTACCGTAAAGCGTTCTCTCTATCGTTTAAAGCATTCTCTCTATACATATCAATTATTGCGAGGAATATTTCCGAAGCCTAAGTGATCGAGAGGGCTAAGACACCTGTCCCGGAAAGTCTCAGGTTCGATTCCTGAGATGAGGTAATATTTTTCGCAATAAGTTCATTATATATTTTCTAATTTAATTTAAGGAGAAATTATTAATATTTCAGATTGATTGTATTCAGGTTGAAAGTCCGAAAGTTATCAACGCGCAATTATGTCTGAAATAAATTTATTTAATAAATATATAATAATGTAATATTTGAAACATCCAACTTTGACTGTAATTGGTTGTTTTATATTGAGAATAATAGTTCCATATTATGAGATCTTGAATAATATCGATTCTTATAAACATTCTGCATAGAAAATTAACAAGAAAGATAAATTGCGACATTAAATTAACATTTAGTATGGTCAAATTAGACGAGCGTATTTTTGTATATTTTTCAATTTTTCCGTAAATTTAAATGGTTTAAATAAAGCCATGAAATATTACGGTTTTTAATTAAAAGTTAAATGTATGTTGAATCAATTACAATTTTAATATTAAATGATTTTAAATATTGCATAACAATTATTTACGTTATATATCTGATCAATATAACAGCTTTGTTTAATTTTTTAACAAAATTCACAAAAAATTTATATATTGTGTGAGTTGTTAACATTAGTGAAAATCCTATGATAAATTATTCTCTTTATTCTTTTATCATTTCTCCAATCATAAAAAATGTTGCATGTGAAAAAGAGCAAGTTGTATAATTACGCAACGCCAAAAATTCCTACGACTATAGAAAGTTCCATACAGGATTACATTATAATGCAATAGAATTACGACGAAATTTTTCCTTTATTTCCAGTGGCTGTGTGGGTGGCGGGATTAGCTGCCGCTGCCGCTTCTGCCCTTTTGGGGATTCTGGTCGCTTTGGCTGTGCTTCAATTAGCGATGGCCTCTTCTGCGAAGCGAGTTGTAATTTCGTACAGTACTGCCTTAATAGGCAAAGTCGCTCTTGCTACATTAGCAAGTGAGTATAAATTAATTGTTGTAATATATTTGTAAATGAAGAGAGAGAGAGAGAGAGAGAGAGAGAGAGAGAGAGAGAGAGAGAGAGGGAGAAGGGAAAAGAAAACTTTCAAAACAATTTGAATATTTTGCTTAGCTAATTTACGAATGTAAAACCATATTTAATTACATAAGTAATCAAAATTATATTTACTTATGAAAAAAATAAAATAAAGTTATGAATTTGAAGTAAAATTTTGAGCTTTGTTTTCTGCTGAAGATGATTAATTAACTGAAACGTATTTTTTTTTTATGATGACTAATTGTTAAATATTTTTGAAGAAATACCTTAAATGGTTTAATATTAAATATTGTTTACTAAAATATTTGCACACTGTTAGTGTCGATTTTGATTAGCCAAAATTTTTCTTATTTTTGAATATAGGGAATATGTAAAATAGAATTTATTACACTTCAGCGTATTTACAGCCAAGAAGGGGATTTGATTTACATAAAATTCTTAACTCATTCATACATCCATATCTCGTCCGCAAGCTATCGCACATATATTATTATAAAATTAAAAAAAAAAATTTGTACTTATCCCTTTATTTCTCTACTTTTCTGGTTAAAAGTAACCTTTTCGCTTTTTTACTTATCTTATTTCATTTTATTTCTTTTCGCTTTCTTAGCTTTTCTTTCTTTCTTAATTATATCTACTTCTAATATAATATACTCTCGTTCAATACCTACATACATACGTTATCTGTATATTACAGACTTATCACCGTCTATTATTTAGGGAATATATATATATATATTTAAATTATTTTATAGTCCAATTTTAATGTATAGTGTATAATTGTATATTCACATCTGATATTAAGATTACGTATTTCTACTTTATGTGTATTTATTTAGTACTCATTGCATAATAGTCGTCATGGAAATTTGAAACTTTAAAAGTATATAAAATATCCGAATTATATTAAAGTATTTTAGAAATTCTTTCTATTGGTGTTCTTTCTATTGGTGCGTCGCATATTTTTAATATATATATATTTAATATATTTAATATATATATTACGGGCGTATAATATATTAGAATTATCGCTTGCTCACGCTCGTCTATTTACTGATTTATGTGCGAGCCCTTGTACGAGGCATTGAATGTGTGTGTTTGTCTACGAAAGATTATCTTATATTAGCAAGCAATTTTTTTTAGCAATTATCTTATATTAAAGCAATATTATAATGCGCTGCGACAGTAGCGCGTAATCTCTTTTATTCTTGTGTTGACTATATAACTGACTTTTCATAAGTTAAGAAATAAAATTAGTTGATTGAAAATTGAATATTAAAAATATACTATATATATAAGTTTAATAAATAAGAATTTGAACGATACTAAATGAATATTTATTAAATGTAAATGTTCATTAATATTTGTTATAGGAATCGTTAATTGACTTATAATTTTTTATTGAGTAAATATTTATTTATTGTAAGTAAATATTTAATTGGTACTGTTTAAAAAATATATATATAATAAGATTTAGTACATTTTTTCAGTGTATTTCACCAATGCGCACGCATATTTGACTCTTTCTTATTCATATAATTTTTGCACATGTTTTTTAATATCTAACAATAATATAATGAATTGCATTATAATATTGCATTGAAATATGAAATTGTAAAATTTAATATTGTATACAATTTTAATTGTCTGAATAAGATTGAAAACTGAAAATTTTGTAAATCGATTTGTTTAATTTCTCTTTTCAGCGGCATTATCGATTGTAGCAGCGAGCCTCTTTGCTCTGCAAACAGATGATCGAGCTAATAGTTTTGTCATCACAAGAGGAGAAGCTTTTTATATGCAGGTAAAGTATAATGATGCGACAAAAATGTATTATTCTTTTTTCTTTAATTTCTCGCATTTTTTAGCTGAAAATAACTTTTTCTTTTATATCTTCTTTTTTTTTAAATAAAAGAAATCAACAAATATAGATTTATTTATTATGTCGAATATTGAAGTATTGTAATTACATTATGCTATTATTATATAGGAAATAATAGGTTAATAATAGGATATATTAAATAAGAGATATAATATTAATGATGAGTTAAAATAAATAACCAATTTTATAAACATTGTAAGTTTTAACGAAAATAACTTCAACTATACAACGAAAAACAATTTTTTTATTTTTGAATTTTGTATTTTGAATTTTTGTTTTTTTTTTGTAATGATGAGAAAAGTTATAGAAATTCTGATTAAAATAATAATATTTCTGTGACATGTTTTTATTCGTGTTAGTCGAATCCCATTAGTGTAACTATGTGTGTAACTATTAATGTAACTATTAGTGTAACTAGATAATTTTGTTGTTAATTTAATTAAATTTGCATTTTATGCTTTAAATATGTGACAACTTTTCTACTCTAATTTTTTCAACATTTACTTGCTAATATTTTCAATATATGTGCATGTTATTTCCTTATTGACTTCTCTCTAATAGTGACCTTCGAGTTAACGCGATGCTGTTAACAAACGAGATAATTTTCAATAGAATGTGTTATGTATCCATTTTCAAGTTTCTAATTTCTTATACTTGATACCGTTAAAACACGTTGTTCGCTGACGTTAACACTAATCCCCGAACCTGTTGCACGCAGAAGCAGTATATATATTCTGAACTTGTTTGATTTACATCCGTACTTCATGCACATTTGGTATTAATATTAAGATATTCAAATTATCCATGTGAAATTAGCATGGCATTTTATTAATTTTCTAAAAATAATGATTTCGGTAGCACTTTCCATTGTTTTACTGTTCTTTCAAAAATAACAAAATGTTCTGCATTTTTAATATTAAAAAATAAAGAAGGTGAAAGAACTTATACCGTGCTAACTTCACGTTTCAGCACGGCATAACTTCCTCTAAAGTACCATCGAATATTACAACATCTGACAAGTATTCTCGTTTCTTTTAAGCTAGATTGATTATAATGTGACATTTCAGGACAAAATTCGCACAATTAATAATTTTACACAGGTTAGAATATTCAAACTCCACGGAAACGTGTCAATCCGATAATTTTGGGCATATTTGACAATAGTTCTGATATGATCTGCCCGAGTTTTATACGAATAAATTATTATCGAAAATTGTTTCGTCTTATAAACATTTTTTAAATAATTTAATTATCGCTACCAGCATGTCACTTGGCGGAAATGTGTCATGTTAAAAGGAAAAAATTAAACTTGAACTTCGAAATTGGATTCAAATCCTAGTTTGTTCAGAATTATATACCACGCCAAAAACTTTCTGATTGAAAATAAATGAACCGAAAAATTTTGATCATATCAATTAGAATTATGATTATCTCAACTAAAGTTATAATAGATTCAACCAGAAAATTCTGTGATTTATTCATTTTTACTACAATTTCAACTAATGCAATCAAACTTTTTCGAATTCAAAATTGTACCATATCTTAATCTATATCAATATATATATTTTCTATATCTATATATATTTTCAAATAAAAGGAAATAGTTTTTAAAAAAAAATGTTTAAAAAAACAAAAGTTATCTGAAAATATTTTGAACAAAAGTTACCTAAAGGAGAATAAATAATAATAAATTAATTTTCGAAAAAATTGATTTGGTAAATATTCCGAGAGAACTCGTTCCGATGATCTTGACCTTAACATGTATTGTCAAGGTCTTGATCCCGAATAATTTCCAAATCTTAGACATCGTAAGTGTTCAAAAAATTAGATTTCCATTTACAAAAATGAAGTTGATCTTAATACTTCTACCCAGGTCAGATCTTGTTAATCAAAATATGTCCTCCTCGATACGCAACATCATAAAAATAGGATTTCGATATTTTGCATAGTTCAGAAATTCAAAAGCATTGATTAAAATGGGATATCCTGTATATATATATATA
>NW_017259336.1:2442027-2450987 GCF_001594045.1 Atta colombica | reverse complement strand
TATTTAAGAAGAGATTTTTATAGATTAATAAAAAGAAATAAAGAACAATTTTTTCGATCAAGTAATATTATTAAATATTATTAAATGTTATTAATATTATTAAATATTATTATTAAGTTATTATTAAAAAACATTATTAAAATTACAGAGACTATTAATTAAACAAAAATATCTCTCTCATATGCGAATACATTTTTATTTCGATATAATATGTGGCTCTATTAAACCTATTTTAATATGGATATAGATTAATCAAAAAATAAATTACATTCGTATTGGTAATAATAATTTGGATATCGACCACAGAGTACGATGCAACAGCGACAATGATGGCATGTGAAAGAACGTCACGTTTTATAAAACTAAACGATAACATCGCCAACGCACTTCGAAAGTTTGTTCTTATCGCAAGACGGCAGCTCGGGTTTCTCCCAATGCAGATGAAACATTCGCGGTCTTTACAATTTAGTACTTGCAGTATAGTAAAGTTTCAGATTCCGTCAAGGAAATATTCAACTTGTTATTACATATATATGTGATGTGCATCTTGTATGGGATATTATCAGATCGATGGAAAAATATTTTCTCTCTTAATATTCGATCTTTGCAATTTAGGAAGCATATATAGTAAAGTTCCGATTTTGTTAAGAAAAATACCAAACTCTTTATTACGATTCTTCGCGGAATAATTCTATCTGAATAGCAAAAAGGGATATATGTCTGTGAACTTTAAATCAATATGCACTTATAAATTATTAATATGCACGAATTTACGAGATCAATATGTATTTTTGAAGTAAATAAATTTTTGTTTTTTTCTTTTTCTTTCAAGTTCAATTTGATTAAAACGCATGTAAAATAACAACATTTAGTAAATAAGATTTATTTAATCATGAAATAGGAAATACATTTGTAATTGTTAAATGTGTTCAATTTCTAAGAGTAAGAAGTAATTCTAAAGAAAATAGATCTGTATGTAAAAATATATCTTGCAAAAAGTCATGAACATAGGTATTACGTATAATATAATATATATGTAAAAATGTTTTCAAATATCATCGTATTATGTGACTATCATATTATGGTGAATATATTTCAGAAATATTATGATCTCGTAGCAAAATTATGCCAAGATGCCATAAATTTCTTTTTTCTGCGTGGAAATTTAGCCTGATTATAATATATTATGAATATGTGCTGAGATAAATTATTTTAAACTTACTATCGTTTACTACGCTTGAAATTGCTTATATAAAAAAATTAAGAGAGCTAAAAGGATGAATATATTGAGATAACTTTATCAAGTAATACCATGCACTTCCATTAGCGTGCGAGTAAATTGTCAATTGACGCAGAAACATATATCTAACGAAGAATTAAACTTAAGCTTAGAAGTCATCTGATCGTGAACTGGACTCAGGTGTTTCTTTAAGTCCCTCCCCACCGATCGTAACTTAGTATGTGTCGGAGCAGCCACGACTCGTAGATACTTTTAAAACAATGAGCCGACATTGGCGGACCTGCAGTGAGTGTTTCGGTGTGGCTCGTTAATGAACTCGCCGTGTTGTCCTCGTTCTCAGTTTTTGCGATAAGTGAATTTTTTCGTTTCTCAGCTGGTATGAGTTCAGCCTTTTGTCGTGGCACGCAAGCTCGAACGTGAGCAATACTTTTTGCCATTCAAAGCTATTAGTCATATTTTTTTTAATAAGCATATATTAAAAAATTAAATATATAATATATTTTAAAAAGACGAAATTTTCAATTGATTGGTTCACTGTATTGTATATTTTGCTCGCGATAAATTCTCTTTCAACATCGATTGTTTTATCATTATGTTAGATACAATGATATTTTGATATCTTATCTTCGAAAATATACGATGATGGACAAGAGAAAACGGAATCTCTTGAAAGGGGCCAAGGACGAAATTGAATTGGATAGAATGAATAAGCACAAACAAGGCAAGGTAATATCATTTACTCAAGGAAATTCAATTGAGTTAATGTATTTGCTTTTACTTTCCCATGATATTAACAATATTGTATACTAAATGTACAAATGAAAATAATATAAAACTTTTGTTATATCTTTTTATATTTAAATTTATACTTGATAATTCCATCGAGAAACAATCAATTCTATATTAAGGAATATATTTATGATCGCGAAGGAAGAATAATAATCATAAGTTATCTCCTTTAAAATAAATTAAGTTGCATCTAATTGATAATGCAAATAATTTTCGCTATAAATGTTGCAAAAAAAGTTATTGAAGCGAGCAATTTAATGTTGCACACAATAGCTGCTATATCTAGCAAAATTTTATTACACAACCAAGTCATCCCATTTATACAATTAATGTATGCTACATACGTGTGAAAATATCATTTGTTGTGAAATTATGTGATACATATGCATACTCGTTTGCATGAAACAAAAGGTCTGTTTTTTATTGTGCTTAAAGGTCTGTTTCTTATCACTCTCTAAACTGGTGCACATGCAATAAATTGAAGTGAAACAAACGTATAATTGTTTTATTTTAATTTATTGCATCGTGTGCACCAGTTCAGAAAGTGATAAAAAACAGATTAGTTTTTGTTGTCCAAATCAAGTTTCTCTTATTTTCTGTTCAATCATGTTTTTGAAATTTTCATTATTTTACCGCGACTTTTTCTTGATTTATTTGATAATACTCATATGTACATCAGTGCGAAAGAAACCCGTCCATGCAACAGGAAAAATAACCATTGCCGTGGTAATCAAAAGGGGGAGGGGGTGGTGAAGAACATCAACGAGCGGTTGCTTGCGTTCTTTTTTATCAGATCTCTCGTGTATAGGGGAGAGAAGCTCGTCGCGACGTTCATCCCCAAGGAGGACAAAAAGAAAGGAGGCAAACACCGGACGACCAGATTAATTATAGCGATGGAACGACAATGGCGCGCGTGGCTTCTTTGTTGGCCCTAATTAAATTGTCTCCCCTTCCTCGCGCACTCCTTCCACTATCCATCTAGTCGATCACCACCTACGGATGATGCCTCTTCTGCTCATATTGATAATACACGATGAGGATCATCTAGTTACTTGCTTGTCGTGTAAGGAAGAACGACGTTCGAGAAAGAGAGAGAGAGAGAGAGAGAGAGAGAAAGAGAGACATTTGATCGCGCGCTTGGAGATGGGATTCATAGTGTGCAATCGTTTTCCTGCAAGATAGTAGGGACTATGGCATATAGCGAACTCTCGATGTGAATTGATATTTTGAGAACATGGAGATGCGCCAAATTAGAACAGTGGATTAAAACAGTGGACGATGTGTCAAGTAATTGGAATTTACAAGCCAATTAATGCAAAGGAAAATAAATGCGCGATTCTCGGAAAAGCAATAGATTTCTTATGATTGTGTACGTAAAATTTACAGTTCGAGTTTTTGATTTTATTTATGTCTCATTTCCGGATAGGTGCATTCTCTCGTTTTAGAGATCATAAATCTTTATCGTAAAATAAACAATTTATAGATATAATAGGCTTCCTAGTGAATTAATTTTATTATTATTATCAATTTTATAAACTTCGCTTTGATTATACTGGAGACGTAACAGTCCGGCCATAAGTTGATAAACTTTTGATTGACATTTTTGTTAACTTCAGTAAGTTAGGATAAGTATAAGATATAGTAAGCTATAGGATGTATAAAAAGAAATATATATTTTTCATTTTCATTCTTGTTTTGTCAAAATTTCTTGTGATAAGATTCTGTTATAGGCTATTTAAATTATACGAGTCACTGTACTGAGAAAAAAATATAGTTAATTTTAATAAATGTTTAGTTCAATACTATTAAACATTTACTTATAGTAAGTAAATAAATAAATATTTGTTCAGTAAAAAAAATGATTGTTAAATCAAATCAACATTTCTTGTATTAAATAAATATATCTTTATATTTAATAAATATTTAGTTTGCTAGTTTAGTATTCAATTAAATATTTATTAAAATTGACTATATTTTTTTTCAGTGTATAATATCTAAAAGTAAAACTCATATTCTCCAATTTCTCAACAATGTGTAAAAAAACATAACAGAAAACATTTAAAACTATAAAATAAAAAAAATCAAAGCTGTTTTTAAATTAAAATCAAACACGTAAAATTTTTTAAAATTTTACAATGAAAAAATTTTTAAAGCTCAAACAATAAGTATGCGTTTTATTTATATAGCTATTTTATACCTATTCAATCAATGTAATATTAAATATATGATTGCAAACAGAACGATTATGTACATCATATATGTTTAAAAATTTATTTATTTTGTGATAAATATGTTATATTTTAATTCCAATCGAATATATTGATGGATTATAAGTCTCATAAAAAGGATGTAATCTTGTTTATCTTTATATGCTTATAATATATGCTTTCTTATATATGTATTAATTTCTATATAAATTTTAGTTTATTACAAGCATGTAAGGCATTTCTGAATTATTACTTACAAATAATTGTTATTATCTAATATTTTACTACTTGACGAGAAATGTATGAAATGGAGAAGAAGAATTATGAAATGTGCTAAGAGAAGATACGATCGATATTTTTGATATATGTACGTAGCTTCGCACAATTAGATTTTGATCAAGACATTTTTAGTAGATTTTATTTATTATTGCAGTTGGCTGCCATCGCTTTGAACTTTGGTGTACTAGTTTCTGCCATTTACGAGGGTATTTACGCCCGAAGAGGTGGCGATCCGACTAAGATTAGGGTTGTCACGGATCCTCGTGGAGCTACTATAAATAATCCAGGATATCGGGAATATCATCAACCCACGAACGGTAAGTTCGAACTGGACAGCAGTTCAATTTTCTGTGATAATTCAACTAAATTTTCCTATTGAATATGGACATGTTATCCTTTTTGATATTATGATATAACAAATAGATTTACAATAAAATTCGTCAAATTGACTGAAAGTATAAGGCAATCAATATATTAACATCTGTTTTTAAAGCATTCAGTTTATTGTTCAATGTATTTCTATTCATTGCGAACTTTATTTAACATTAGGATGGATGCGATAAGACCATAATTTAACATTTAATTTGCCGTACTATGTACAGAAAACATTTAAAAAAAATTCATTAAAAATTCATTCTCGTTTCTATCAATGTAATTTAATTTTCATCTCTATTCAACTAACTGTTCATCTTTTCTAAGAATTAGAATATTTTTAAAAATCACACAAAGAGAGAGAGAGAGAGAGACAGAAAAAGAGAGAGAGAGAGAGAGAGAGAGAGCTTTTTTTTGTTATGACATATATATTGTTTATATTATGGATGACTTTTCTTTGTTAAAATCCACTTTGATATATCCTTTCTTCTTGAAACACTTAATTTCGCTTTCGCAACGAAGTTTCGATAATAATTTATATTGTAGGTCATATTTGCCAATACTTGATAGTCGGCTTTTCTGAAAGAACTTGGTTTAGTCAGTCGACATAAAATCGATATAATTCTCAGAAAAGAAGGATATTATGTTATCATGTCTGGAACTGATAAAATTTAAAAGTCGAAGAATGTAGTAGACTACGCTTTTTCTCGCTTTTAAACACACACACACACACACACACACACACAAATATACCTATATGCAGGATGAGATAAATTGTGTTTTGTGTATTTGCTCGTCACTACATAGCATTTTTGAGACACCGAATAAATTTATAGTAATGTAGCGATTACGCTACGCTGCGTATCTTCGCTATATTGCTGCGCGTAAAGGTCACCCCCAATACATCAAATCCATCTACCGTAACTTATGGACTTAGCGTCGTAATATATTAGATCATAAAACGAAGTGGCTTTTTTTATCATCCTGGCACGCAATGCTTATCAACAGCAATGCTTGTAACACACACGTATAATATATAATATACGTATAAAATATATATATATAATTTGAATAATAATAATATGTAATCGAAATATTATCTATTCTTTCTGCTAATACACCCTAAGCCAAAAGTTTGAAAATATTTTTAAAAAGATTGACACTTTTGGAATTATTTATTTAAATATCCATAACAATGTTGTTCTTTTTAAACAATAATATTTTAGATTCAATAACTATTATGGGATCTTAAGAATTATATGATTAAAAACACATATTGTTACATTTACAAACATTTGAATAAATAGTCCAAAAAAATGTCAATTTTTTAAAAATGTTTTGGGAGTGCGTATCACAGCTCGTAAGATTTTATGCATTCTTTTGCATATTATAGTTAGTATCTTATGCAAATCTCTCTCTCTCTCTCTCTCTCTCTCTCTCTCTCTCTCTCTCTCTCTCTCTCTCTCTTTCTTTCTCTGTCCCTCTGTATACACTAAAAAAAATATAGTCAATTTTAATAAATATTTAGTTTAATATTGCCAACTAAACTTTTACTTAAATAAATATTTGTATTTACGTAAATAAATATTTGTTTAGTAAAAAAAAAGATTGTTAGATCAAAGTAACATTTCTTATATCAAATAAATATCAAATAAATATCAAATAAATCTTTATATTTAATAAATATTTAGTTGGCAAGTATTCAATAAATATTTAATTGTATGTAATGTAATATATTTATATTTATTAAAATTGACTATATTTTTTTTTAGTATAGATATCTATACCCATACAGCACACCGAGGGACATTCTTAGGATATAGGATATTCTTCATTTTCTTTAAAACATCTTATGTTATGTAGGCTTGTATTATATGAGTATAAAATATACGTACTTGTGATAATAGTTCGATTACATTGACATTGATATTCCGAATATAAAAGAAATAAAAAAAAAGTAAAAGTTTGTTTAATCAAGCAGCATCAAGAACAGAAAATATAATCGCGTTGTTAATCTTATTGAGTTGCAGGTGGCACGATCTCGATGACAGACGCCAGCGGCAAGCCATATGTCGGTGGGGCCGGAAATGGATCGACGGCTTCGGTAGCGACTTCCAGTAGCGTGACTAGCACAGCCTCGCCCCTTAGGAGTTCTCTGAAGAAGCCCAAACCTCTTGGCATTCATAATCCTGGCTTCTCGGCACACAGCCCGACCTTGTCAAGGAACGGCTCGCAAAAGAAAGTGCGTATACAGACGCATTCAACAGAAGTTTAACTTTGACGCTCTTTTGGCACGTGCGCGTTGTCAGCATGAGCATTTGCTACGTGATTGCAGTATCGTCATCGTTCAAGGCTGTTACGACAGGAAATTGAATGGTGATGACAAGACATCTACTCAAAGTAGTTCCATGTGCATGTTCCATTAACGGTAGGTGGTTTCCAATATCACTAATTATATAGTTGATTCGACGATCAGAGACGATGTCTTTACGATATCAAACGATTTTTACTGTTCCAAAGTCGAATACTAAAGTTCTCTGTCGGTGACATCGTCTATGATTTTGATAATGGGGACTTTTAGTAAGTTCCAAAGATGCGAATCAAGTCGTTCGTGAGTCTGGTATAATATTGTTACAATAAAGTGTAAATAAGTTACGATTGATAATCGTCAGAACTCTTCAAAGCTACCTGAGTTAAATATCAAAGAAATTCAGATCAAACGCGTGGTTTGAATACGTTTTACGCCATGCTGTTTCCTACGAACCGGCACCGAACTTTCCGTTTATGCCACGCCAGTGCAACAGTGTGTTTCAAAAACTTTTTAAAATATTTGATAGATCTGCTTTAGAGAACAAAACTGTACTATGCCTTTTGTGTGACTGATGATTTGTTAGTCCGGCACCACTTTGCTTCTCGTTCTTTTATTTATTTTAGTTCGCGCATAGCGCATATCTTTCCAGTCGACGGTATTGTGTGGTGTAAACGGAAAGTTGAATGAAATAGGCTCGGCACTTAACATGTTAATAGTGACTTGTTGAATATATTAGGTCTTTTCCAATTTTTCTACAATATCTTTACACGACATATACATTTATAAGTGGATTAATATAATAGAATATAAACGAAAATGAAATATGATCGGGAAAATATTGGCGGGAGAATAGGATGGATTAAAATAGAGAAACATATCATATATGATAGAAAAAAATGAGGAAAATTGCATTTGTTATAAATATAATAAATCATAATGACGCAGAATCTAAAATATAAAGAAGATTAAGAAAGCATTATATAATATAAAATATAACACATGTGTGTGTTTGTGTGTGTGGATGTGTGTGGACATGTGTTTGTATAAGTGATGAAAATTTTGACCTAATGCACGTATTTTTATAAATTTCATGGAGTATTGACCAATAATTCGCATATTAAGAATATGATATTAAGATAGCTAATCTCATAATTACGTAAACTAAATTAATAAAATTGATATTAATTCAAATGATATTAATAAGCTGAAATTAGTTGCGTGATTACCAATCACATTATAAGCAAAAATCAACTTTGCATTCAATTATTTTTTTAAGTAAAATGTGTTATTATAAAAATATGAATTTTGATAAGATAAAAAGAAGGAATAAAAATTTAATATTGGTATGTAAATGATAGTATTATATTTTTATTTGAAATTGCATCTCTTTTGCAATATAATAATATGTGTTAAGGGGATTCTAAAGTATTATATCTGTATTTTATTGACTAAACGCAATAATTGTTATATAATAATTATTATTTTCCTCTTTTATAGATTTGAAA
Organism: Atta colombica; assembly: GCF_001594045.1. NCBI lineage: Eukaryota > Metazoa > Arthropoda > Insecta > Hymenoptera > Formicidae > Atta > Atta colombica. The sequence goes on along the minus strand of NW_017259336.1, from coordinate 2,442,284 downwards.
ATTCTTCTCTAAGATTAAAATATACGCATTAATATATGTCTCTGAGGTAAAGTTTATATCGAGAACGAAAGCAATTATTTAAATTGAGATCTTTACTATTTTTTAAGTCTAATTATACGGTATCAGAACTGTCAATATTTTAACCATGTTTGCTTGATATAAAAACTTTGCATTCTGATCCACAATTTCGTAAGTCAGTACTATTCAGACTAGTAGTTTACATAAATAAACAGTAAATTCTTAGAATTAGACTCAGA
>NW_017259336.1:2433410-2441927 GCF_001594045.1 Atta colombica | reverse complement strand
ATTAAAATTAAAAAAAATTATAATATAAATATACTTTTTTAAAGAAATATTTGTGAAATAAAGACTGTATTCTATCTCAATGCTCCTTATTAACACATCTTACGCTCTTGCTTTATTAAATACATGCCAAAAGATAGAATTGATAATGAGCAAAAAATCGTTGATAATGATGTCTTAGAGAATTATTACTTTTAGAGAATTATTACTTTTATTGTTGTTGAAAGTTTATGCGAAAGCGGATGATATAAAAAGTTCGTCGTGCATTTGTTTAAAGTTTAATTATAAATCTAATCTCTTCCCCCTTTTATTCTTTTATGTTGAGAGTATGTTGACCACGTATCGAGGTTCTTTAAACCAAATTTTCAACTTGTTTTATTATGAAAATACAAATTATTTTGGAAACATTTTGTTTGTGATAAAACATGATTAATTTAGTTTATACATTATTGGGGAGTTATTTGATTACATAACTGTATAATTCAAACTGCAATAAATAATCTTTATTATCATCATACACTTAACTAAGCACAATTTCCAATGTCAAAGTAAATGTCAAAGTTTAATTAGGCAAATACACATAAATTATATGAATTGGAACTTTTGTGTAGTGTCTGTTTGTTATGTATGCAAACATAAAACCAAAATAGGAAAGACTGGGGCTGGTTGGTACATGAGGCAAATTGGAATCGCGTTCCATTTATATATATATTTAAAGAAATAATGGAAAAGCTAAATATTTCTTTTATAATTTTAGTACTTTTCCCTAAGTTTCATTCAAATTAAGTAAGTATTACAATAGAAAAAAGGAAAAATTTGATTTAAGAGGAGATAAATAAATTTTTGAACATTTCATAATTTTATATTAATCCTTCGGCTTGAGAAAACAAATCTATGTGTATGTATTATTTTAAAAAAGTATTAAAAAAAAGTCTGTATAAGATACATTATTTTGAGTAATAATAATAATTTATTATAAAATGATATAAATCAGATGTGTACAGAGATGAGATTCATTGGCTCATTTATAAGAAAAAATTAGACTTTCTGTATCGTATGAATATTTTGCACGTGAATATTTAATGAATATTTAATATGAATATTTAATTGCAATTTAATTCTGACAAAACGTTTTATATTTATTAATATTTCTATATTAAAATAAGGTAGAACTAAAATAATATTTATATTTGTTTTTCTGTAATAACATTTTGCTATTTGATTATTTCAAAAGAAACTTTGAAAGATACAATTTTTATTAAGAAGTACATATCTATACTACTTGAGTTTTATTTCTATTACTTTTCTATCACATTTTTATTAATTTAATATGAAGTTTATCATGGAAGCAACATTACATAAAGTGACATGTAAATGTCAATTTATCCCATCGGGGCATGTTGACTACAATGCAGCATTTGTATTTAATTATTATTACAAAGAAACTATACAGAACTATTACTGGTATGAAAATATAGAGAAAGGTTCTCTCTATTATATTAATATATTTTAATAATTGTTTAAAAAATCTAATAAAATTAGAATTAGCCGAAATTGTGAAAACCGTTCCAACAAATTCCGGTCTCTCCTGCTTGTTATAACTATTTAATGTAATACACATATCTAATATTTTTCATACTTTTTCATACTTTTTCATACTTTTGAAATTCATACTTTTCATACGCTTAAAAGGAAAGAGCAAAAAATTTGTTTAAAAATGTATATGAACTTATACATACTGTAAGACGGAAATGAATCGTACCGAATTTAATAACCCATCAAGAATTTTTTAATCCAATATATGAGTATTAATAATACAGTTACGTATTATTGTTAGTTATTTGTGTTAATAATATTATTATTACAGTTTTCCGTCCGTTTAAGTACTTTATAATATTTAGTATTAATATTCATTTATTATATAATGTTTTGCTAAACGTTTATTAAAATATTCATAATGTATTATACACCGATTACGTAGAAACTGTTGTATACTTTGAAAAGTGTATTATTTGATTTATTTATTATAATTTTGTAAGTAATATAATACACTTTAGTTTAACAAAAAATAATTTCGATTGGAGAGTTCATTTATAATTAAAGGTTTTTGTAACTAATTTTTGCATTGGTTAAAATTAATTATAATATAATAGTGTAACATTTCATGTTTTATAAAATTGAATTTTACAAATTGAATTTTAATAAATAAAAGTTAATTCAGGTGATTAATTAAATCAATTTAACGCTACAAAAAATAAAGTTTGTTCATATTCTAAAGAATATAATTTTTTGTATAAACTTAATCATTAATTATAAAACGGCATAACGAAATTTACAAGATACGTGATTTCCTCTTTTTTTTCTTCTTTTATATTTATTATATGTATTTTCTTTTAATTTATTAGTTTTAGTGATAATTTGATTTTTCTCCTCGCGAGAGGAAAATGAAATCACATTGCATCCGTCCAATCCTATGTAGGCAGCTAGCTGTGAAAATGGCAAGAGAAAGAGAGATATACAAATATTATATATTTATATTTTATATAGTAGTTGTTTTATTACATGTGCATATACTTATATATGTATATATACGATACATATGTGTATATACATATATATGTGCGTGTATGTATAGTGATGAGAGAGAGAGAGAGAGAGAGAGAGAGAGAGAGAGAGAGAGAGAGAGAGACATATATTGAAAAAAATACTAAATTTGAATAAATATTTGTTTGGATAATTCTAAATGTGAACATTTACTAAATATAAACATGTATTTATTTCACACAAAATCCGTTAATTTGTGATTTAATTATTATTTTTTTATTAAGTATAAACATTTAAGTATAAACATTTACTACAATTAAACGTCTACTTAATACTATTCAGAGAAATATGTATTATAATTTAGTAATTTTTTTAGCGTATTTACGTACATGATGTACGTATATGTATTTAAATATATGAGACAAAAATTTATTATTCGTGTATGTCAGAGATCAAGATATAAATTTGTTTTTTTCTATCTCTCCGAAAGTATTATTATACTATACTTATGATTTCTTTCTCATAATTATTGTTTTTATTACATGTTCAACGTATCTTTATTTTTACATAAATATTTGTATAACACTGTTCGAGAACCGGCCTTGTTAAAATGTTTGTATTGTGAATCACGATTGTTTTTACAGACAATTGAAATGTTTTCCTAAATAAATATTTGATCATATATGCATGCGTTCAAAGTTTAATTTATTATCATATAACTCTCATAAAACAGTTGTATGAACACGATATAAATCAAATTAGAAATTAAAGTTTATTTAGTAAGTTGGAAACGCATACAGATCAATTACATATCTTTAAGTGTGCAATATACTTTTGTATTGAAACTTTTGTAAAAGATATCACTAGATTATATTTGTTTGAATACCTACTTTATGACAAGCATATTGCAATAAAATGTTAAAATTACAGTGGCAAAGATAATTTTGTATCAGAGTGAAAATAATTTTCAATTTATTATATTCTAAGATAGCAATTAATCATAGTGAATGAGAAAATATATTCAATTTATTGTTAACTCTTCGAGACATTATAATAAAGGTCATATCATCCCTTTAAGAATCTACAGTATTTAATTTACTATTTGATTGAAATAAAGTAATTGTATGATAAATTTACTATTGATTGAAATAAAATAATTGTACGATAAGTTTATATCACTTTATAAAAGATGATGTAAAAGATACATTTTCTATTTATTAAGAAGAAATAATTCATGTGACATTAATTATCAATTTTTGTTGATGTGAAATTTATGGTTTGAATGGTGAAGTAGAAAAAAGAATGTTTTTTGCTGGTGCAAAATTATCACTGCGAATGCATTCTTTACGTCTTCTATCTATCTTACAAGATTGTTGTGACATATTTAATTTTCTTGTTATTGTTCATACTAGATAATGTGAATAATTAACTTTTATTATTTAAATAGTGAGCTGATTAATGATGTGTAATCATAAATATACATATATTGTATATATTTAATCGCAAATCCATTCATATTCTAATATGGACGATATATTTGTCACATTTGCACCTATCTACTTGTTAAGTCAGCTGTTTTTGTAAAATTCAGATGTATTACTCATAACGTGATATATAAAGTCTATGTGATCAATATTATTATACAATATTTTATATTACATTAATATTGATTATTTAAAAAATATTCAACAAATATTATATCTATATTATTGACAATATATTGTATTAATAATATTGATAGTATAGGCACTATTTAAGTGATCGTCAAGAACGACACATAAGAAATTGAATAATAAATGAGTTAATAAAATGCCTGACTTTTATTATCTATTATTTCAGAGCTTTGATTTTTTACAGAATGTATTTATTATTTGATTAACGTAATAAGTATTACAAAAATTCTTGGGTGTCTAGTAATTTTCTCGACAACGCTCGTGGACAGGTAAAGGCGAACTAAATTTAGTTGAAAAGTCCTCTATCATTTTGCAATTTTCGCTATTTATTTTTAGTTATCCGATAAGTAAAATGCTTAAAATCGATTTTAAAATAATATCTTTAAAATATTTTAGAACGAGCTTTGAAAGATATCTTAAAGTTGCTTACACGCGCGCGATTTTTTGCTTCTTCGGTCTTTAGAATTTATCTTTAGAATTTAATATCTTGTTAACTATATTATAAAATTTGCAAAATGATAGAGGTTTTCGATTTAGTTTAGTTCGCGCGAATTATTATATATTTTATATGTCCACGAGTGTTATCGAGAGAATTATCAGACATTTTTAAAGATATTCGATTCATGAGGTTATACAATATATTTTATAATTCCATTTTTCCTATATTTATAATGTAACTCTGACATTAATATTGATAATAATTTAGGAAAAAGATTTGGAAGAACAATCGAATATTTTTTTGTCTTTAATAATAAATCATTTATTATTGTTTTTTTAATCTTATTTATCAAATAGGTTCGATTTGCAACGATATTGAAATAAGATAATAATAGTAAAAAAATTAACTTTTATTTATTAACTTACAGACACTAGAAAAAAAACTTAACGACACTGATAATATAATATAACGCACGCGTCTCTCATGACAATTCACGTTAATAGTTATTCACATTAATAATTATGTCATAGAGAAGACACACTAGAAAGGACAACTAAAATTTCAAGTTTCTCATCACTCGTCGGATGACAACTGCAATCAGGTAAGTACAGCGGAGAGATAACGATTTTTAGGCTGATCTCGAGCTAGCGACAATTAATATTTTTATTGCGAAAAATAAAATAATATTTTTCACATTAATTTTCTTGTTTTTTCGATCACCCGTTATCTTAACTTTGTCAAGGTTCGTCCGAAGGGTCGATAAAACTCCCGTCGTGAAACGAGAATGCGCATTTCGTCATGGAGATCCTTCGAGAATACGAGGACGGCACTAATACAGGAACCAACGAATATCTCGCGATTTTTCAAGATTATGAGAAATATATTAAGGAACATTTTTCCAGGCCACACCTGATCGGCAGTGACTGTCCTATTCTTATTTTATCGAATCAAAATTCAAAATTGTTATGTGTGTGAGGCGATATAGTAAATATAATTTGATTGATGTCATTAAAGAATGATATTTTATTTTAAAAAATATATGATGGATCGTATAATTCGATATATAACAGCAATTGGAAAAACCTTAAAAATATCGTTTCGACAATAAATTTTAAATTTCGATTCGATATTGTAATCGCAGATAACAAATTAAAAGTATCCCTCTCTATCCTTTGGAGCACTGGAGATTAATTCTCGTCTCTTCCACACTGGTTGTGTTGGTACGCGTTGCTTCTGCGTCGATACTGAAGTAGAAGAAGAAGGTGATATCGACGTGGATTTCATGCTGAGTGGTGTCTTCCCAGTCAGGGTGTCGGCATCAGGTATATGGCGCGTCTGATGTCTTGAATCCGTATATCGTCTCTTCGTATACTTTTTGCTCTCATTGGACGTCACCGTCGAGTTCTTGCTCGTTTGCAGACTCGTGGGCTCGAAATCTGATCGCGAGATCTGCAGCATTCTCTCGATATCTGCTGTCTTGGACCTGAATCACGCGAACGCATGTTCGCGTTAATTAATATGAAATATTAATAGCAGAATTTTCACGAACAATTTGACATTTACTGGACGATATACATATAATAAAAGATTTTTTAAAATAAGTAAAATTGGAATTACTTTATCTTTACATTTGTATTATTTGTATAATACATGATCAATAATAGCTCTGGTAGAATTAAATCGCTGATTACGAAATCGTTGAAATAAGAAAAGAACTAGGATGACTAAGACATTGTTAAAAATATATTTCAGTAAATAATATTTTTAATATTAAAGTACTATGAATTTTGAAAACAATGAAAGAAAATTAATAAAGAATGAAAAATATTAAAAATTAAAAATAATAAAAAATATATTTAATATTTATACTGATTTATTCAGAGAAATAATGTAATCCTTCCCAATTTCGATGAGAAAGTCGCATCAACATCTGCTCATGGGTCTTATAAAATCAATTATTTTTTAACACAAAAAAATTTTTTTTATATTTATAAAAATGTATTATAAAATACAAAAAATTTTTAAAAGATTCATTGTATTGTTTCTTCAAAAAAAATTCTGTAAAATTATCTTCTTTTTAGTGATTTACACAAGATTCCCACTTAATGCTAAAAGAGAAAGGGGTTAACCGCAGCAAAGGGCAACTAGGAGCAACGGAAGAGCAACAGGATACTCACCTCAAAACCGCACCACCAATGCTAGTGATGCTTGGCGTATACGGCACCGCTGTACTTCTACTTGTTTCCTGCTGACCAGTTTATTTATTTACTTGTCTTACCTCACTCGAGGTCGTGAATGAGACTCTCTGGAGAACCGCTTGCTGATCTGGGATGTATGAAACGGCGGTGATCGCGCTGTCGGGACTAGCTGGAGGTGAGGACGCCCATGAAGGCGGAGAACTTAATGTCTGATCGCCCGATAGAGTTGCCGAAGAACCCACGGCACTATCACTTCCATGCCTTCCCCCTGAAAGCAGAGAGATATTAAATTAAAATAGATACTTTCACTATTTAGCTTATTTCATTATTATTTTACCGCGAGATTCATTATATGTATATTATTTAAATACGTATGCAGCTAAATATGCCGCTTTGCTCCAGTCTCCTGTATTTGTGGATAGAGTTATTTAAAGTTTGTTTACTTATAGTAAGCTTATATAATAGCTCATTTAATTTTTTTTAAATCTTTTTATCTTAATATATTTAATTCTTTGTAATTATATAGTTTATATAGTATTATATAGTTTATTTAACGGAATCCATTTTGTATATTTTTTTCTTAATGATTGAATCATTAAGTTATTTATTGTTTGTGTTTTTTAAAACACAAACTGATTAAAATTAAAAATTAATTGTTAAAATAACACATTAATTTAATGACATATAAATTTATTTTTTGAGTGTTTAATTTAATTAAAAACTATTATATTTGCTGTCTTACATTTATTTTCATATAAAAAAATCTAAAATGTTTTTGCAACAATATTAAATGATATGCAGTACAAACCTTCGCTGCAACCGGAAATGGACCTTTGCCTTTGTCGCCTTGGGGGAGCGCTCGGTTGCTTTGGTGTTTCCTCGATGTACGGAATGTCCGGGTCGTCAAGGTTCAGGGTGAACGCATCGGACATGGGTATGGTGAGACTTGCGGTAATTATTATCGGTGAGGATTTTCGCCGAGGATCAGATGGATCCTCGCTCGATCCACTATCGAGACTATTGCTTCTACCCTCCTCCTTTCTTCGGCTTCCTGATTTCTTTGGACGTCGATGCTTTGGTCCAATATCACCGCCGACACCCGCAGTTTGATGTAAACATTGTTCTCTAGTCCACATCTGAAAGAAAACGATTTTCTTTTCCAGTAGCCTACATTCGTAACATATTAATAAATAATAAAACAAAGTTTACGTAAACAATATTTTGAATAATGCCTTAATTATCCATTAATGATGAACCAAAGTTATATTTGATTATAATTGGGTCAATTAAATTAATATTAACGCTAAATCTATATGTAAATGTTATTTTATTTTGTGTTTTTAAAATAATTTTAGTTTAATATCACCTTTTAACATCATTATAAAGTAAACATTTACTTGAAACGAATCTTGCACGCGCGCAATATTAAAATTAAATGTCAGATAACAATTGCATGATCTCATAGCACCTTTCTCGTCGTCGACATGGTCAGTGTTTCTTCAACTGAGAATGTCTCTGCCTCGCTACAGGGGTCTATTTCATCTCCACCTTGCCTGCAAAAACATGTACTTCATTTCTTTTCCTATATTCTATTAAATTATGCAAAGACGAGCAATGAATGAACAATATTATCAGAATTACGAAATAATATTCTTCATATATATAT
>NW_017259336.1:2432589-2433310 GCF_001594045.1 Atta colombica | reverse complement strand
TATATATATATATATATACGAAGAATATTATTTCGTAATTCTGATAATATTCTGATAATATTGTTCATTCATTGCTCGTTAAATGAAATGCTCACTCTTCAACGCGACGAGACAAGGCAATATCTAACTCCGCTGGATGAGTATCCATCATATGCTGATATACTTCGTCCAATAGTGCCGCTGGTACCATGAACAATGTCGACGTGTGTTCCAGAAGTGTACGCACAACATTTATCACATCTATTCTCTCCTCGGCTCTTTCCGATGAAACCTCCGACCTCATTTGACCGGGTTTGACGCAATGCAAAATATTTGGCGCAAACACCTGCAAAACTCGCTTTCAATTTGTGCATCACCCCAACTCAAAAGAATTCCTAATTTAATGTGACCTTTTCGAAACGGTACCAGTGATTGATAGTAACCAAGAGTGTTATATCAGTTATCGAATTAATTATTAAGATATTTTGACACAAATATTCATCACGATATAATGTTATTATTTGCAGAATTTTATGCAATAACTATGGAAACAGAATTAAAGTTATTTGTTAAAAATTTTCTTGACTAATATTAACTTAACTACTTCGCTTTTATAATAATAGATTTTTAGGAAAAAAATTTTAAATATGAGAATACAGTTTGGAATTTCGTTGACGCACATTTCGATTAATAAAAAATTCTTATTAAGTATTTTAACACAGAGAGAGAGAGAGAGAGAGAG
>NW_017259336.1:2417280-2432492 GCF_001594045.1 Atta colombica | reverse complement strand
AGAGGGAGAGAGAGAGAGAGAGAGAGAGAGAGAGAGAGAGAGAGAGAGAGAGAGAAAGACGAAGAGAGGGGGGGTGGAGGTCATTAAAGTACAATACACAACCCAATATGGAAAAAATAATTGCTCAAATATTTGAAAATTTAGCTGGAAAGATCTAAAATATTGTTAGACTATCAAAATAATTATGTAGGAAATTTAAGCATGATGAGCAACGATGTAAAAAAATTCGACATTCCAGCTTAAACGTTCTACATAATTATTTTTGATAGTTCAACAAAATTATTTTCAAATTTGTCTAAATCTTTAAATACTATCTGTCTAAATTTTTAAATACTTCAGCAAAATTGTTTTTTTTTCGATGAACTGGAACAGAATATAAAAAAAAAATCAAAGTTGGAAAGTGCTATTAATTACTAACAGTCGCGAGATTTGTCGTGTCCATTTTATTTCCTGAGATCCATTCTCCTGTTTCGTTCTTCTGATCCTCGCTGTTCGCCGCAACAACGTTTAAAAAATTCAGAAGTACCCAAAGAGTTTCGCGATTGGGCGTAGGTAAAAGTTGAATGAGATGCTGCAAAGCTTCTTGCTGCAGTCGCCTGTTTCTGATTTCTGAAAAATATTTAACTAGCTCGCTTATCATGCTTCCGCCGAATACGAAAATTAGAGGATTGAAAATCCACTATTGAAATTGCAAAGTACAGAAAGATAGATAGGAAATGATTGATATCTTAGCATATTTTGAATCTATAAAATTTTTACAATGCAAAAATTTTTGTCGCGATTGAATTATAAAAAAAGAATTATGTAAATAACGCTCGTCGACAGCTTAAATTGCATTAAGATCTAGTTCTTGCTTACTTTGAGTGTGCACGAAGGCCTGATATAAATCTCTGCAAAGCAAAGGATCCGGTAAATCACGGAAATATTCCTTCAAGAGGGTAGCTACGTCGTGAGGACATTGATCGGAACCTATCTTTGTCTCTCGACCGCAATCAAAATCTTCTCTTAACTGGAATAATTATAGAAATGTCACGCTTAAAATTTACATAAAAGACATACCTTTTCAGAAGAAATTTATTAACTTAAGAAAATGCAATATAATCATTAAAATTATTTAAAACAAAAATACTTTAAACAAAAAAAAAATCATTGTAGATTTAATGCAAGACTTGTGCTTGCGTGCGTGCATGCATGTGTGTGTGTGTGTATGTGTGTGTGTGTGTGTGTGTGTGTGTGTGTGTGTGTGTATGTGTGTAATATAAAGTTCTGGATACTCTCACTCGCTTTTATTGAATTTACTTATTATTCAATTTTATGTCGAAGTAATCGATTCCTATTTTGATAAGTATTTAATTTCCATTGGTAATTGTAATAGATATGAGACATCATTATATGAAGACATTAAGAGAAAATCCGATATCTGTGCGATTAAAGTTTAAAAAAAATCTAAATGTATAACCAATTTCCAATTTAAGCTCACATTAACCCAAAAAGAGATTTAAATTACTTTTTGTTAACATAAATGTTTAATTTTTATGTAAATTTATTTATGTGCTTTTGGCATTAAAGAAAATCATATTACACAGTTAGTCACAAATATTTTTTCCAAGATAAAGTATAATAAATACGAAAATATATGTTGTTATTATTAAAAGTAAAGACCATACCTGTCTCACTCTTTTTTTCGAGGGTGACACGCGAAACACGCCTAACGTCCGAAGACCAGTGGCCTCGAGATGCCTAATGCATTGCCTCACGATACCTGGTACTATGTCCCATTCATTGGCGAGGCATCCTCCACTATCATTCAATTCGAGCCCTCCGGAATCGCTTCCTGTAAGAGCACCACCTTTCGACGACAAGGATTCAGAAGATCCTCCCTAATTTGATAAAAGAAAATGTAATTTGTACAAGAAAAATAATAGATAGAAACAAAAAGCCATATGAGTGAATGAATGAGAGAGAGAGAGAGAGAGAGAGAGAGAGAGAGAGAGAGAGAGAGAGAGAGGAGGAGGAGGAGGAGGAGGAGGAGGGAAAAAGAAGAGACATTGTTTTTTTCAATATATAATATAAAAAACATAAATATGTATCTGTCTGATGTATTGTATGTATAACTTATTTTAAAAATAAACTATATTTATATTAGGCTATCAAAAAAATAGTTTTAAATGTGATCTATAAAACTAAACGTCTAATCTATCTATGCATATTAAGGATGTGAGAGGTGTATTGTCTATCTCCCCATTTTATGACATATAAATTTATTTATACAAATAATACATATATAAAAGCGGATTTCATATTCATATTCAAATATTTTAGCGGATTCTTATTATCATTTGAATGACGAATAAAGTTTCATGTAAAATTGAGAGTTCTTAATTAGTCTGCGGTTAAAATTAGCGATCTCGTTTCCCTTCTATTTACGTCTCTGATCTATGATGTCACTTCGAATGCGGGAGACGCACGTGACGTCGGCACGAGTATTCTACGTCGCGATGTCGTATGTAGCAATCGATCATTCTTGTTAAGCATAATTTGACGTAAGGATACTAAAGAAAACGATAGAGACCAATTAAAGACTATACAGTTTCCCGATTTAAAATACTTATTTTGATTTTTTCAAAATCGATAGCAAATAAGATAGCATTTTTTATGTTCTTTTATGTTTTTAAATCATATAAAATGAATAAAACAATTTTAATTATCATTTATTTTTAACTTTTTTAAATTAAAATAAATTAAATAATTTTAAATAATATTTAAAGCTTAGAACCAATTATTCAAACTACTAAGCGGTTTTGATACTGAATTTAATACGAGAGGTAAATAACTTCTGCATAGATAACATGCATTTCCGGTAGATAACATGCATTGCACACTCGAAGTCACTGAGTTTATTACCTTATAAAAAAAACTTCAAGGCTGCTCTTTACACTGTATATGTTAAAAATTTTGCTTTTATTTATATCGAAGTGGAACATTCTGTACATTTAACAATAAAATTTTTCTATATTATAATAAAAAATATTGGAATAATATATTGAAATAATAGGAAATAATATTGGGAATAATAAGAAAAAGAATTAACAAATATCATTAACTATAATTTATTCTAGAATTTAAGGAAATAATAAGTATATAATTGCTTATACGAGAATAGAAGAGACAAAAAGGAATCTCTTATTTGTACTAGAGATTGTTCTTTAGATATTAGTTTCTTACCTCTTCTGTTTTTGCCGCTACAGTCGGTGGAGTTTCTATAAAGCTAGAAAAACTGGTCCTACTTCCGTGCCTGCTACTCCTACTTAAGCAACCAACATCAATGATCTCTCCAGCGGCAATTCTAGTAATCCTATCATTCTCTATGCACTGAGACAGAGGTATACCAAACACCAGACCACCTGCGATGTCTGTAAGCAATAAGGTCGATAAAAATTTTTTTAATTTGTATAATTTTTTTAGAATTTTAATATAATAGACTTTATGCAAACTTTATGCAACTTTAAACAATGTTTTACAATATTGAATTTATGATTACGTTATACGATACTCGGAAGCTTATGTCGAATATTTTGTTTCAACAGTTGCATGTAGTAGGAAGTCTAATGAACACATTCAGTATAATTTTGGTCACTAACACTAACTTGTATTATGCGCCGATTTTTGTAAGAGTAGGTAGTTATCTCGCAAAAACCTGCAGACGCAAATATCTCAATAATTTTTTATAGAATAGTTTTTTTGCATCATCGAATGGAGTGTATTTTGACAGAACAGAAATTAAAAATAAAATTAAAAATAAAATTAAAATTAAAATTAAAAATAAAATTAAAAATAAAATTAAAATTAAAATTAAAAATAAAAAAAATTTATCGAAAGCTTCTTAAAGTACAAACTTTGAGAATGAAAAAAGAGCCATAAATATGATCATTTTTTACGGAGTTATGCTTACTTGAAGTGCAAAATTTTGGTAAATAAATTTATGTTGCAATAATTTTGTTGACGAGTGTATATACAGTAATTCCATTCGTGTCTTACTATTGCTATTATTATCATCCAGATTTTCTGTATTAATATCGCTAATCCAATCTAGTTTGAAATATTTTAATGACTCGATTTCTGACGCTCGAGGAAGCAGACTCTGCGTAGAAATGACGTGTACAACGTGACAGTAATTAGCATTAACGTTTAACCTACTAGTTATTGAGCATCTTTTCAGATCGCCGCCAAAAACGTATTCCAGAAAATGCATAGTTGCGATTCAAAGACAGATGAGGACTCTGCCCATGTCTCTTTCGCTCATCGATTGTAATATAAAAACAAAACAATTCAAAGCATGTGTAACAAGCTTTGCTCCCATCAATTAATTGATACATAAGGTAACCGGATGTTATATGCTATTATATGACCTACTTAAGCTTTGCGATTTTTTTTTCTAATTTTTGCTGAGTTTAAAATAAAAAACTAATGGTTATATGCACAACAAAAACATTTTTAAACATTAAAAAGCTATGTATTATAATGCTCTATTTCCACATTATAACAAAACGGTTTTAGCATTAAATTTTTTTGTCGATAGAAATCCATTTAACAATATTCATTTAACGTCATTTAATTTAGAGTATTTCTATCAAACTTCATGGCAACCAGACATAGATTGTTTTCGACGTGGAAAGTTCAGCCAATTATTCAATGGATTTAATGGATTTTTAAAATAATATTTCGACTTTCTGTAAAAATATTTCAATCTGTTTTACTTTTGGTATTGAATTCTTTTCGCAATAATTTTATGAAGTAATTATTCTTCTGATTGAGTTCTTTTATTCTACATTATTTATTTTAATCCATTAAGTTCAAGGAGAGTCTTTTGTAAATTTTTTTAAATTTTTATAACTCGAGTCCTAATTAAAATTTTAAGGCCGCAAAAATTTTGGACTTAATTTATAATTATTTAGGACTTAATTTATAAGGTTTTAAAATAGAAATCTCATGTTGAATTTGATAGATTAAAATTTGTTCTCACACGTGAAAATTTAACAATTTGCTTTTCTAACGACGCTTTTTTATTGACAATGCAATTTTTTACAAATCAATATAAAATAATATTCGCAAACTAACAACAATTAAGAGAGAACAATGAAGTTTTATAATTATTAGCTTATATCCCTCAAAGAATCAGCTGAAAACCGAAAGATATAAATGAATCGTGTCTTTATTATACCAGTCTGATTATAGACTGCGATCTGGGCCGTTCCAGCTTTTCTCACTTTAAAACATGCCTCTTGATCGTGAGCATAAGGCACTTTACGTACTACAATGTATGAAGAGAGCGAGCTTCTTCTTGGAAGCGTTGAAACGATCGGCATCGATCGTCAACACTTTATCACCTCTTCGTACGATGAATCCAGAGATGTAGGATACGTATTTAGACGCGCAGAGTGTGAGCATACGGACATTGCGTGTATAAATATCCTCAGTGTATCTTGTTGCACATACACGTTTAAGTAATTGACATTTCCTGATAGATATATTTATACGTAGATGTAACTTCGTTTATTTGTATATTTGGATCGCTAATTTAATGTATTTTGAAAATTAAATTTATGGGTTTAAATTCTCACGTTGTTTTACATTTAAAAACAATTGATTTGACTATATTATCATGATTCTTTACGCATCTTCTGTACGTGACGTTGTCAGGTAATTTGTCAACTATTACAACCTAAAAGCTTTAACTTTTAATGTAGATACATATACATACGCACATTAGCAAATGTTTCGTACTGCAATTATTTGAGACATCGTATAAAATGGAATTAATAAATTAAATAATAGAGAACATTACAATATTGTTTAAATAACATTGTTAATTTAATAAGATATGTATATGAGAAAGCGAGGAGAGAGAGAGAGAAAGAGAGAGAGAGAGAGAGAGAGAGAGAACGTTTTTTGTATTTTATTTTATATTGTATATAAGGACATTCGTTATTATCTTTGTTCATTTTTTGTTTTTTTTATTATATTTTTTAATTTTTTTGTTGTTTCAAATCTGTAACAATTTTTTATATTATATTTATAATCTATAAATAATATTAGTTTTATTCTATTATAAAAGTATAAGAGATTGGAATTACTCTTAAAAGTAACATCGTTTACCTCAAGGACAAGTAAATATCTGTTTCCATTTTTATACACGTTAGAGATAAAATTTTAGTTTATATGGCTTACATGTAAATCGCGATGCATGCAATCATTTCAAGAAAGATACCCGAATGGTACGTTAAAGGGAGAGTGAGCGACCTCACTTTATCGGCGAAGAGAATCTTTAAATTGACGTCTGATGTCCCTACGTATGGGCACTTGTACTCAACGCGCGTGAACCACAAATAAACCTGATATATGCGGAAATATGTACCACTACCGAGCACTCTGTGACTAATTTTAGCCGGCGAAATTGTGTCTCATACCAGCCTGGTCGGCTAAAGCTAATACGACTGTCCTTTGCTGTCTGTACATAATTAAGTACATGCGTTTTTTGCTCCGGTTATTGGATTATTGGACTACTAACAATGTATCTTATTTTAGTAAATTTGATATCAAATTAACAAATATGGAAAATGTATACGATCTTCTTACAGTAGTATTGCAATAATAAAAATAATATAATATATAAAAATAATATATAAACATTACTCATTTTTATATTCTTGAAAAAATTTATTTTAACTAAAAAAAAAAAAAAAAAGTTTTAAAGGTTTTTAAAAGTAATTAAAAGTTTACTTTAAAAATTTTAAGATAATTTAAAGTGTGTAAAAAGTTAATCCAAAATAATCTAAAATTAAAGTATTTAAAATATTTCATTACTGACTTTGATATAATTTTAGAACAATCAATTTTATTATTTCTTGTAGTTAGAATCTTTAAAGCGCTTTTAAATTTTAAAGTAAAGCTAAATTGATATAAAGTTTACACAGTATGCGACACTGCCACAAGATGGACGTGGCAGTGCTACATTTTCTCATAAATAAGATCCATACAGAACAGAATAAAAGGCTTAATCAATCAAGAGATTTTTCATTTGTGTTTTAACAAAATAATTTTTTGTGGCGAACACAATTTATTTCTTATATAATTTTTGTGTTTTTAAAGCAGAGAATTTGTTTTAAAGCACAGAATTTGTATTTTTAAATAAAAAATTTTGTTGTTTTGGTGTTATCATGATATACTTATAAATCTCGTTTTATCCCTAAACAGGAGAAGAGAAATAGGGTGGACCTCGCTTTGAATGGAAAAGATCCCTTAGGAGTTTATTTTTTAAAAGATTTTTATTATTTAAAATTGCACTTTAACACTAAATATCTCAAAAATTATAATAGACCGCCACTTAGTTGTTAAGTGGCAAAATTATTCAGAATCATGACCTTGATAACATATATCAAGGTCAAGGCATCGATATCCCTTAAAATAAATAATTACCAAAGAAAGTTCATAATTAAAAGGACAAAAAATGTTTCTAGTAAATATGTTTACAAATTGGATTACTTAATTTATTTTTTATACTGACCTAGCTCGGAATTCAAGTGGTACTACAAATAATCGATTAAAATAGATTAGAAATTTGTCCCAAGAGTAATATTTATCTTTATGCTATAGATTAAAATAAGTATGTAGGGTGACTGTTAAGTAACTTTAAACAAAGTTTCATCAAAATATCACTAACGACTTCCGAAATATTTTTTTTCTTTCAATTTTCATCTTGTATCTTTGAATTTAAGCCGTTTCAGACATATTGTCATACGAGAAATTTTTTTCTTAAATATTTCTTAAATAATTTTTTTCTTTGTGTAAAAAATCATCCTTAAAAATTTTTTTAATACTTAATTAGTAACCACCCTGTATATCGTATGCATATACATACATACATACAATACGCGCAAGAATGTCGTAAACGTATCAAGTGATAGAGCACTCCTTCGAGCGTTCTATTGCGTCTGTCTGAAAATAACTGAACTAGTTATTCTCCAAACAAATAATTGCGCCATAAATTGTGCTTGTTAAATATGCGGATTTCTATATATTAAACTGCGAATTATGTCTTAATTATTGATTTGACTGAATAAATTTTCTCATGTTTCATGCAACAATTTTGACAAATTTCAAAATTTTTATTGTATAAGTAGAATGATTCACACGTTTCAATATTTTATATTCTCAAAATTTCAGAATTGAGTAAGTAATATATTCATATGCAGAGAAGAAATATATAATTCTATAAAAAAAATAAAATCTGATAAAATTTTATGTGAAAGAAGTAGAAAGGAAATATAAAATTAGTTTACAATAAGATTGGAAACCAGACCGTTAATATTAAATATATTACTTTGAATACGAAGTCACTAAGTTGAACTATTATATATATTTATATAAATTAATTAATTTCAGAAATGATAATTGCCGATATGGTTATCAGATAAGGTTGTCCTCCAATGCAATCAATCTAAAATCTTAATAATCCTCCCAAATTTCCCAAATTAATATTAAAAAATTGTAATAAACTTATTGCGAAAAATATTACCTCGGCCGGGAGTCGAACCCAGATCTCTTGCATATTTTTAATTTAATATTAATATTAATAATAATAAATATTAATTTGGGAAATTTGGGGGGATTATTAATATTTCAGATTGATTGCGTTGAAAGTCCGACAATCATATGGGCAACAATTATCATTTCTAAAATTAATTCATTTTTATGAATATATATAATATATATAATAGTTTAACATCTTAACGTTCAAACGTAGTGGCGCTTCATATTTAAAGTAATGTATTTAAAATTAGTTTAATTATATGAAAATTAATTCCGATAGTTTACAGAGAGAGTAAGAAAAATAAGAAAAAGTATCATATACAAAGACGCGAGAAAGTTACTTCTGCTGTTGCTTTCTTTATCTAAGCATCCATCGAGAAACTTTTTTGATTATATTATGTACAATAATTCTTGCGCGGACTATCACTCGTTAAGTAAATTCATCTTCGCAATTTCACCTTATCTTATTGTATAAATATCATATGTTATTATACATAAATAAGTAATGTTAAGAATTTTAAGAATCTTATATTAGACATTATTACTTTCTAAATTCATTGGAGCGGAATCACACTTTAAAGAATAATAATTAAATCAGTCTTGAAAAAGAGAAGATCAATCAAGAATCAATTTTCAATCTGTAAAAGTGAAATTTAATTCACTCTACAAAAAGAGATTTAGTTTAAAAGTTTTAGGAAGTAAATTAAAAAAATGCTTTGGCTATGTATTATAATAAGAATAAGTAACTTACATGAATTAAGAAAATATAGTAATATTAATCATTTTATTACAAATAATTAATATGTACTTATATATTTTCTAAGTTTATTTCAAATTTCTATAGATAACCAGAAATAAAGTTACTGAATTTTTGTATAGAACTAAAAATTGTTGAGATATATTTTTCATTTATTTTTATCTCCGAAATTCGAACCCAATGCTGCATCTTTTATTATGCTGAATAATTTTTTTTTTAAGAGAAATTGAAATCTGTTGTGTCTCTCTGGTGATAGTGTACCTATTGTTTGTAAGTTAATGACTTTAGTGAATTTTTACAATATAAGTAATAAATTTTTAATTAAAAATATAATTAAATGTAAAATTAATATAGTCACACATATTATTGTTTGTTCTTTAATTTTTATTTACTATATCTCTTAGTTATTATTATCATGTAAATAGTTAATGAATATTAAGAAAATAATTATATTCATTATAATTATGATTTACTATATAAAAAGTTTTTTTATTTGTTATTCGTATTTTAATATTTTACTATATTAAAAGTTAAAATTATCATAATTTATAATACATTTTTTCCACATTTGAAAAAACTGTACAAGATTATTATTATTAACTGTATAAGATTATTATTATTAACATAGCAGTAATATCTATAAAAATAGACCTAACTATAATTTTTAGCCAATTATATCATCACTAACACTTCTGTCAGCGTACAGATTTGTTTAACTAAAGTATATTCCTAACGGATGTTATTGAAACTCAGCAAAAGTTATGTAAAAGAATTATTCTAACTTTAGACGCTCCATTTGTGACTTCTTTATATGTCATAAATATTAAAATTCTTATTAAGACGGTTAGCTCGTTGACCGGGCACGTTTCGTTGAACCTACGTGTTTGTTTCAACATGACCTAATGACCGCGATTCTTTGTCTCTATGAGATTATTTTATAAATAAATCGCATAGATCTCGAATAATACCTGTGCAATTTATATCTTGTTCGTTCGCGAAACGATCTTTAATTGAAAGAGATAAATACGGTGCGATATGAATAACGCAACCATTTATTCTCAATGTTTGATCAATTCTCAATGTGACAAAGATAACCGGCAGCAGAATAATAATTACACTTTGTACCTACCTTTTTCCTTCTCATCTTTTCCTTTATTATCGAAGAAGCCTGTTGTAAGAGCCTTCCTTTTTAGCAAATACGCCCGTCTCTTTGGCTTATTCGTGGTCACTGACCCGGTGCCGAGCGATTCTAAAAGAAAATAAAGAGATTGATCTGGCAAATTCCAAGATCTTCAGTTTAATGCAACGCACATCTTATGCAATCAATTTATAAAATCAAAGCATCGTCTGTTTTTTTCTTGGCAGAATAATAATCATAAAAAGCAATTTCTTTAAAAGAAGTCTCAGCTAAAAGCAAGAGATAATTAAAAATTTTTATCTTCAACTATAAATAAAGAGAAAAAAAGATTTTAAAATATCATAATTAAATAACAGGAATTTCTAATTATTTCTATGTTTTACATCAGTGATGTAACCAGTTTGTGGGCCGCATGCAGCCCACCAATTAATTTTCTACGGCCGGCCCACTGGCTCATAACCGAAAACCAAAAATATAAAATTATATATTTTATTTTATGTAAACTATCAAAATAATAACATGTATAACAGCCTAACAATTTTTAAGGAAAGATTTATTATATTTGAAAATAGTTTTTTTTAATAAATAAATGATATTTTTATAAAATATTTAATTTTTATAAATTATCTGATTTTTTAAATATAAATAAGACAAAATTCAAACTTGATCATTGTTATAATTATTTCTACACAAAGCATACAGTTGTGTAAAAATGATTAAAGTACTGGAACAGACAGATAAAAAATTGTACATCATTAATATCAATAAAAAATTATATCTGTAATTTTGCACAAAAATCATTTTTTTTTTATTTTTGTAGGCGGCAACTGTTAATTTCTCGCTTTAAACGATTATCTAACACGAACAATCAATTTTGGTTGAAAAAAATTTGAAGGATTTGAATTAATATTGAATCTTGAATGTTCAACTTTGAAAAATTGAATTAATATGTAAAATATTAAAAAAATAATATTTGATGTTAATAAAATATATCATAGAATTTCGATTAGACTTTTTTTCATCCAGTATATACTTGGAACAATCTCTAACTTCTTCTCCTTGATGTTGTCGCCGTTTTTTTTTCTAAACTTCATTCACTACTTTTCTTCTGGTTTAATTTGAATGCACAGAGAAACTGTGTAATTTATAACGGTTTTTGAAACGACATTTGACTTATATATAGTGACCCATAACTGTGCTTGCAAACGTTATAACGCTATCTCGGAAGAAAACGTTAATAGCGCGTGGTTATGACGTACAACGCTACCATTAGCGACTACATATCATTGTGTTTTTAGCGCTATCTCCGCGAACAGTTGTATAATTTGTACACTGTCATTCGTTTTAAGTTTACTTGTAAACAAGAGCTAATATACATAATCGATTCTTATATTTATGAGGATCTTAAGTACTTAAGATATTATATACTTAAGATATTATATACTTAAGATATTATGAATCAACCAGATAATCGTGTATTTTAATATTTTAAGATATTATTTAAAACACTTGAAATAAGAACGGACTATAAATATCGGATAAGTACACGAGATGCTGAATATAGAACTAAATTTTTTTTCTCTGAAAAAGTAGTAATATAAACGTGAGTTTATTATTATTAAAAATGGATTCTACTAGTATTCTTATTTCTTACTGGTTCGTGATATAAAATATTTCCCTTGGAGAACTTTACTTTAGAAAATTAAAAAAAATATTTAAAACTTAGAGAAAACCTAAGAAATATGAAAGGTAAATTTGAACATTGTCAATTTTATTTTAAAGTTTTTATCAAATTTATATTCTGAGCATTTAAAAAAATTTTCTTTTTCAATTTTTTGTGATTTTGCAAATATGATAAAAATTTTATTTTCATTAAAATTTTAACAAAAAATATTACAAAATTAAATTACTTGTTTAGACTGATATTGTTTTAGCATTTAAAAATAATGAAAAACTTACTTATCAAGAAACAAAACAGCTTTTAAATAATTGCTTTTTTAATTCGAAATAACAAGAACGAGAGAGATAACGAGTTATTAAAAAAAAAAAAATTTTCTCTTATTCTATTTTCTCGTATTAAAAAATTTTAATTACATTCAAATTCTTTCGCATGTTATCACAAATAAAAGGCACGAAAGAAGACATCAGAAGATTCAAGTGACTACTTCACTGTAGGCGAACACTTGCAGTTATAAACACGTCAATCATTTAGAGTTCAAACGAAATAGCCGAATGATGACATGTCTTTTGCGATAGATTTTGAAGTAATGTCTTAGGCAATCCCGGTTGCATCAACGTTACACTGACTGAGCGAGGTTTAAAATTCTCTTTATCTCTCCCTTTCTTTCAGCTTTAAAACGAGACAGAATTTTAAGTCTCGCTTAAAGTCAAAGTAGATACATGCGAGATAAAATTCTGAGAGTTTTACCCTTATATCTACTCTTAATAAGTCAAACGGAAGCTCAAGTTCTCAAAAAAGTAAAAATTGTTTTATATAACATTTAAATGCATTATTATGAAAATCAATTAATCCTGTAGAGCTATCTAATAAAAATTTTTCTTTTTAAAATAATTATTTTATCTTCAACTTATATTAAGATTAATAAGGAATTCACTTCAAAACATAATAGTTTTCCTAATTTTGACAAGAAAAATTACTTTGAATATAAAAATATAAGGAAATACAATAGCTAAAGAAATTTATGTAACGCTGGAAATGCGAATTTGCTGAAAGAAAGAAGCTTTACATCACGAATAGCTTACATCGTAAATAAGGGCGTTGACGAGAAAGCATAAGGATTCAATTCTATAGGATATACAAAAGCATTTGAGAAATTCATGACTCTCATCGTTGTTTGTTAAATAAAACCTACCGGGAACGATACGCTTAAATACGCCGAGAATTTCGTTGGACGCAGTTTCCTCTTTTCTTTCTCCATCGTTCCGAAACAACTATATTCCACTACTAACGCAGATGGCTTTAATGAAATTGCATGTGTTGGAGAAATTCCTTAGGATTTGCAATAATGGAACGCGGATATGGAATGTTCAGGAAGATTGTGAATGTTATTCGAAAATAGCTTAAGGCAATTTTGTTAAATATATAAGATATATTTGAATAATAATCATTTAACATGGCCATATACGGATATCTAAAAAACTATTAAATATTTCTGATAAATAGTTATACTATAGAATCAAACATAAATTGTAAAATTCCACTTGATTGATCTACTAATTTGTATTAAGAGTTGTGATCAATTGTGATAAGAAATGTTTAATGTCATTTTACATCTCATTTTTTATTTTCACAATTTTCAGTGATTTTAATCGAAGTGTAAGTATAATATGTTACATATCATTTTAAAGATAATTGTATGTGAATTTCAAATATATTTACTCAAGTATATGTACTTGCTTTATTTCTTTAATATTTAAGAAATTTAAGCATTTAACTGGGAAAAAGTAAAACTGTAATTTTGACACATTGATAAGAAATTTTATGCGTTACTATACGCTAGTTAATTCATGATTAATTACAAATTTGCTTATTAATTAATTTTACTGTTAATATTGCTGTTTAAATATATATTATTATTTAAATTAAAAATTTTGCACATATAATTCTTATTAAGCTTTTTTTGATAGACTTACCGCATGGTGGTCTAATATGTACACCTAGATTAAGTGCTTGAAGTTTCGCTACGGCTACTTTGCAGAGAACTTTCCTCTCGATATCGGATAATGTACGCAACGATGTGTCCTGTAGAGTTACACGTCGACTTCCTGTACCTGCCCATGTACATTTTCCCTGTAACAGAAAAGAAATGGTGCATTCTCTAGTTAACTTAGGATTTACTAGTCATTATACATATATTTAATGCAATATTGATACATTACGATAATAATTATGTAATAATTTTGCAATACGAGAAAAATAAATAAAACTTAGTATATTTCAAATGTGATTTATGAATTCCATTTTTATTTAACTATTCTGTTATGAATAAAATATTCATATTAACTTTGCAATTAACTTCCCTTTTAAATATTAAAAATATTAAAATGATCTGAAATAAAAAGCAAATAGTCTCTAGATAAATAATGCTGAATTGTT
This sequence comes from Atta colombica, assembly GCF_001594045.1. Lineage (NCBI taxonomy): Eukaryota > Metazoa > Arthropoda > Insecta > Hymenoptera > Formicidae > Atta > Atta colombica. The sequence continues at coordinate 2,417,891 of NW_017259336.1, read as the reverse complement.
AGTAAAAAGAATACGCATGAGAAAATATAAAGGAAACAAAATAAATTATATATCTGTATACTTGGCAATTTATCACATAATGTAATAGATGCCATCATACATTATGTTATCTTATTGTAAAAAGTAAAATTGCATGACTAGGGAGTATAGAACGTAATATAACGTAAAACATTGCAAGATATGATGTCAATGTTCGATAAAATAAAATTACAGCAACGAAAATCAGCGATATGCTTATATATTTCATCAGCATCAAATTTCAAACATTTTCCACCTGTTAAGTTACTATTTATTTCGCTAACGTCATCACAGTCGTACGCAAAATGGAAATAGCCAAGACGTGCTTTATCTCGATTAATATTACTAAAAATAGTCATGTTATACATGTGGGTGGATATATAACGTATACAATTATTTTAATACAAATATGCAGATTAAATTCTTTCTGTTTAACATTGCGATATAATATGATATCATTTTCTATATTCTATAATATATAAATACTGATGGAAAATTAAAATGAATGTTTTATAAAATTCGATTTATATTTATTATATATATATTTTTTAAATTTTAGATTAAATATTTTAAAAATTCTGTAATTATAGTAA
>NW_017259336.1:2391606-2417262 GCF_001594045.1 Atta colombica | reverse complement strand
ATATATATATATATATATATATACGAAAAGAAAATTAAAAATGTTCATGACCTGCTTATTATAATTATACAAAGAAAATTGTTGCTGAAAATTGTTGTCACCTTTTGTATTTCGAAGGTTTGTCAATATTTACGGAGAATTTTGTATGGGAAATATGGGGAAAAACGCGATATATTCGAAGTATAAAAGAAGATCTAACTGTATAAAGAAGGGGAGGCATGATATCTTCTACAAATGCTAATAGCTTAGTTTTGAACAATATCAATTTAATTTTATTATCGCACTGTTAATTCTTGTCTGAGATACTTTCTCGTTTTTTAATTCATCTTGTATTTAATTAATTACAAAAAAATTAGATGAAACATTGTAATATCCATTACAACAGAATTTTTTCATATAATATCATTATTTTATTAGTGATTTTTTTAATATAAAATTATAGCACCAAGTAAATTTTATGAAAAAAGCAATATTTTTCGTGCTCAGAAAATGTAATGTTAAATAATATAAGATAATTTTTTTAATAGAAAGTTTTTAAGTTTTACATGAATAATTTTTTTTTGTATGATTTTTATATTATAAGCAATCAACAAAAAAAGAGAAATTTTAAGAAATTGAACGAAATATAATCCTTAAATATAAATTTACAAGTATAAACTCAAATAAAAGAAACAAAATCATTTAATTAGACATAAAATCATTAGAGATGTCGTTTTATTCAAGATATGTACTATCAATAATTTTTTATATGATAAAAAAATAATATTAATAGTTATATATATTTCTAAATTTTATAAATGTATTTTTATATATCCGATATATAAAAAATGATTTGGAAATATTTAACTATTAATTATGCCAGAAGTTCAATAGTATTTCTTCTTTCTAAGAAGAAATTAATTCTGGTTACAGTATTGTGAACGAGATAAGATTTAGCCTAAATTTAATTTTCCATATTGTGAGAGACAATTTTTTTTTCCTTTTGTGATTCCGTGATGTATTATTCGTTGAAATAATGAAGAAATGCAATATGAGAACAGTATGGACGCGCCAGTGGTAATAGACTTTGATTTCAGTGTGTATAGGTATATTCAAGTAGTAATAGCGGCAAGGTTTAAGTATAGTTATACACATCGCCACGCGCTCACGCGCGCACACGTTAGCTGACTATTTCTGGCGGCGCCAGCAAAATTCCGAGGCCCTAAATTGGTTATCGTGCTTACCATTTAACGAGAATGTCTGCCACAAGGTCGACCCCCTTTTTCCTCTCTCACATTTTCTCCTTTTGCATCTCTCACACGCCTAAACACTTTAATTAAAGGATGAGGAAGTATTAAAGGAGAAAGGAAAGAAGCATGAATCATATGATTATCGAATACAATATATATTAACATACGAATCTTGTCATAGAAAAAGTATATTCTGTAAATATAAATTTTAAGAAAGATATTCAAAAAACATAATTTAAGTTATATTTTTAAAATAAAGCTAAACGTATGTAAATGTGAAAAAATTAAAATCCCTAAGTCCTTCAATTTATATCAAGATATTTATCATTCTAAAATGTTACGCCAAAAAATTAAGCACAGAATCACATTTTTATAATGCTATGAAAAAGTTTTTTGTAAGCTAATTTATAATGTATATCTAAATACTTAAGTTAATAAATAAGAGAGCATACATCTTTTTGAATATCTGTAAATACACACACACGCACGCACGCACGCACGCACGCACGCACGCACGCACACACACACACACACACACACACACACACACACACACACACACACACACACACACACACATATATATATATGTGTGTGTGTGTGTGTGTGTGTGAGAAAGAATATAAATCACGCATTAGAAACTTTTCTCATGTTAAAGGTGACAGAAAAGAAATGAATAATATGTCATTGTATGAGATATGCGAATAATGGATTGTTTCTAAATTTATTTTTACAAAAAATGATGTTTTAAATATGTAAAGGAAAATCACCAGACTGACATAAATCTCTTAAAAATCTCCAGACAAAATTATATTTTATTAATATTAATACTGATAAAAATAATCTATTTAGATAATTGAAGAAATAAAAATTTATAATTCATATATTTGTGTGTGCGTGTGCGTGCGTGCGTGCGCGCGCGCGCGCGTGTTTGTGTGTGTGTGTGTGTGTGTGTGTGTGTGTTTGTGTAAAATTAGTTTCTACATCAAATTATCTAAAAGCAAATTTTACAAATACAAAAATAAAATTCTTATTATTTTTTTAATAAATTGCGTACTTTAAATAATATTGGCCATATTATTGGCCATAATATTACATTGTTTAATATGTTTATGATTTCCTATATCCTATATATTTTATCTTATTTCTTCTTTTTTATAATTTTTATATGATTTTAAATATAAAATTGCAACGTAAATTGATACACCTATTTGTAAAATATGATTATTAATATCTTTATATCCGAAGTTGCACGCATCGAAAAAAGTATGAGAAGAAAAAGAAGGCATATAAAAACATATTGGGGCATTAATGAAAAACATCATGTATATAAGGCAATCTATAAGTTAACTTAATCTTAATAAGATTGGAAACAAGACTGTTTATGTGAATACATGTGAGTACATATTTAAATACGAGAAGAGGCAACTTCAGTTAAAGTTCGATGTTAACTAATACATACACAGGGTATTTCGTATTATCTCATTATAATCGCGCTGATTCATGTTTGCTAATAACGTTTGAATTCGAGGAATACTTGTGAATATCGCAGCTTCTCGGATTTCTAGATGTCTCCAATAATGTTTTCAGCTTCTCGTTATTTTCTTTGTACAATCGAGAGAGCACTTCTCGCTCTGCCGTGCAATACTAAATATCACCCAATAGTCTCTTAAAACTTTATTAAAGTTAAGTTACGTTCAACCTTAAATTCTTAACATCATCTACGTTCCTCAAGATTTTCATTTAAATAAAAGACAGAGGCTACATTGTCTGATTGCGTCGGGCATGGAAATCCATTTACACGCAATTACCCAACACAGGGTAAATAAAGTTACAAACTTCGGAGCCAAGTTCCACATCAAAACATGAAAAGGTTCATATAAATACATGCCCGTAAATTCATTATTACTGAAATATAGCTCAAAAGATTTAAGTATTACGGCCGTTACGATTGTAAGTCCTCTAGATTTTTATCTGTGGGGAAAAAGTTGAAGTTCTTATAAAGTTTATAAAGTTTCAATTGCCAATGAAGAATGCTACGCCAATGCATCTTCGATGCACTGTGACACCAGTTGTTCTTTGAAAGAGTGCAACAGTTCCTGATTCGGTGTGTTCAAGCGTGTATATTGAATGAAATAGCAGATACTTCGAACATTTGTTATAATTAAAAATTGAAAATAAATAATATCAAATAATAATAAATATAATTTTTATATTCTCTTATTAATAAATAAAGTTAAATAAATAAAATTTTGAGGTGTATCTCAAATGAGTTTGCGAATATATATGTTCATATAAATCTTTTTTTAAGTTTTGGTGTAGAGAGTTCGGCCCCGAAGTCTCTTACTTTATTTTAGTTACACCTTGTATATACTATTCTTTAAATGAATTTATTTCAGAAATTATTTCGTATGCCGTAACTATCGGACTTTCAATATAATCAATCTAAAATATTACATAAAATCCTTCCAAATTTAAATAGAAATATCTTAAGACTTCTGTAAAGAGCTTTACCATTAGATTAATATTAGATTAATGTTTTTATCGAAATAAAAAGATTTTAAAAAGTCTTATATACATATATTCACTTTTAGGGCCTTTGTACAGACTCCTATTAAAAAAAATAATAGGAATATATGACATTATATATATATAACATATGTGCATTGTGTTAGTTTTAGGACCCATTTTGTGAGACGTTCATTTTTGATTATTTTATAAAAGAGTTATTGCAAAATTGCAAATATTACTTTAAAAACTTTTATGTACCGTCTGATAAATGATACTTTCTACTCTGTATTTATGTTTTTAAAGTTTCATTTTAAATTTTTGTTTAAGAAATATTTTTTAAAAACAAAGTAATATTGTCGGCAATTTTCCTGTATTTACATTGCGAAGAAATGGAGAATGAAGGGGTGAGAAAGAGAAAGATTCTGTGTGTGTGTGCGTGTGTGTGTGTGTGCGCGCGCGCGCGAGAGAGAGAGAGAGAGAGAGAGAGAGAAGAGAAAGGGGACATGGACGCGATATTATTTATTATAAAAGATATTTATGCGTTATAACTGCAAATATTTCATATATCACAATTAAATTAAAAATAACACCTTCTCCAAAAATAGCGTCATCAATTTCAATTTCGACACCCTTATAATTCAAAATCTTATTCTTACTCTTTCAAAAGATATTCCTGTTTCGCATAGAGCCGCACGGTTCCACCGCCAAAAATTGCCATTACGAAAATGCGGATCTATGCCAAATTCATGATATCCTACTGTTCCTTTTTATTAAATTTTTTGCTAATCTCGCAGAGACGCCAAAGAATGTGCTCGCTATAGTTTATTGGAAAGTCTATAACATACATACATTTAATATAATTTCCAGAACGCAATTCATACACATTTCTCCTTTCAGCTGTTGCAGTTTATTACAAATGACGAAGGAAATTCTACACACAATTCTACATTTACAAATGTAATTACTACCATTTATTGTCAATAAATAAGAATTTCTCAAAGGAGATAATGATTTTAACAATGCAAACTATTTTTTTAAAATATTCATTTCAATTGAAATAGTTAGTAGATACACATACATATATATATATATATATATGTATGTTAAATTATAACATATTATAAATTATAATATATTATAATAATTATAAGTTATAATATAAACATTATATTAAAAAACTTCTTTTGAAGAAGCTGAAAGACATATTTAATTTTAATTGTAATAAAACTTCTCCAACATCTTCTGTTACATATCATAATATAACAAAATATGTACAAAATAGCTTATTTTTGCAACTTCAATTATAAATTTCTCAAATTTATGTTATGATGGAACAATTAGGAAAACGGATTCTACAAAAAATTATAAAATACTATTAGTTTTTATGCAAAAAAATTATTCTTGCTATTTGTTTTGGCATTCGAAAAAAAGATCGTATTTTGTCGAATAATGTGTTATATTATTATATAATATAAATGAAATTATCTCTCAAGAAAGCTCTTTTAAAAAATAAAAAATTTTAATATAAATTTCTTTACAACCTCTTTGCCATAATAATATTATACAACTTAATATCATATACAAGTGGAAGAAGACTCACCTGAGGTGTCCACACGGACGGTTGATGCGACACCCTCGATGTGCTCTTGCTCCTGGATCGCCAAATTTTCTTTGCCACCAACCGGCTGCCGTGATGCACCACGTTACTCGAGGATTTGCTCTTCTGCATCGCTGTGCCATCTGCGGAATTGGCGGAGGATGATGTAAGTGCTGGCGAACCGGGTGCTGAATGCGGCTTATGCATATTGGAACCATGCAAAAGATGGGAAAGGAAGGACTGATGGTGATGGGGATGTTTAACGGGAGTGGAAGTCTCTTCGGAACCGAGGCCGGCGTCGATGCTGCTTCTGGAACTAGCATTTCTGCTGACAGGCGGAGATGTCGTTGTGTCAGCATCCGATAAATTCTCGGATGGAATTTCTCCGGGACTGAAAAAGGACATTTCGCGATAATGCACCATCCAATTATCTTCTGTCTGGCAGCCCTTGTTATTGCCGTCGTCATCGCCAGGCTTGGTAATCTCACCCTTGGCTTTAATGTTCCGTAAATTCCGATCATAATTGACCCGCTTAAATCGGTCGATCTTGTCTGTGTCCATCGATTTCTTCCGCGCCATTCGCAGATACCTCTTGATGGTGTCACTCACGGACGGTGACACATCGTCATTGTCAACGCTACTACATCTTCGTCCGGACCTATGCGACATGTATTCCTTTTGCGAGGATTCTTCCTTTTCCTTCTCCAATAAATACATGTCAAGAACACTTTGAGAAACCGGATCAGTTTGCACACCATTATCGAGAAAACTTCGATCAGTGCTAGGTCCTTGGACAGCGATTAGAGGCGGTAGTGAAATTGGATCTCTTCTAGGTGACTGATTAGATTCTTTAGCAGGTCTACTTCTCTCGTGAGTCCACCACCGAGTTGACGGCGAGGTGTACGCACCGGTCGCTCGGGGTCCTCGAAAGCCTCTAGTGCATCTCAGATCGAAATAAAGTTTTTCGAGGAGCTTTCGATCTGTCAAAATATCAGATATAACATGTTCTCGGGAAGACGATTTGCCATAGTAACGACTGAGCGTCTCCATTAGCGATTTATGAACGTAATCACCCTGATATGGCAACATGGATTCCGGAACTATGTCTTTCCTGCTAGAAGTACTTTGACTGAGAAAAACTTTCTCACGTTTAGCCTGAGCTACAATCGTATTTAAATGCTGTTGCAGTTTATCTATTAGACTACGATAGTCAAAAGGTTCTTTCCCTTCCATCTGTTCGGTTATATCCTGTGACTTGATAGTCATCGGATTGGCTACAGTGTTACCATGCATGTTCAGGTACTTTTGTAGCATGTCAGCCAATTCCTTGGCCTCGGTGTCTTCCTGAAATGTCTTACGACGCGTTATCGGACTTGATGGCGTGCTGCCGCCATCGCCATCACCGCCACCGCCGTCGCTACTACCATCACCACCGTTGCTACCGCCTGACGTCAGCAACCACTCTTTTTTTGCCTTTGCCAGATCAAATGTGCCAGACGTGGTTGCGGAAAGAACGAAACTCTGCGGCGAGCTTCTGGCGTCATCGGCCTCATCAGCCGAGCTAGCCTGAGTTCGATAGCTGCCACCTTTAATCTGTCTGCGATGTCGCTGAGCACGAAAGCTCAGACTGCCAGGATACGAGGCCTTCCTCCAAAGCAGAAAACGTGGTTCTTTCTGGCACACTTCTTGAAAGTATTGCTCGATCTTTGGTATGTCTTCTGGCCGATTGTGAGTACCATCGGGAATGAGACGTCTGCCGGCATCGGCCATGTATCGCCATGTCTTTCTGGTGAGCAGCCATCGCTCCTTGACGGGCTTGCCGGACCGTTTGGTCCTGCGATCTTTGGACGCAGGCTGTGTCCCGCGTATCGAGTCCGCACTGTCGCGACGCGAGCGTCTCCTGCCTCCATCGGGACGCTCTGCCATCGTCGCGTCCTTATCCCGTTTCGCCACGCGAACCACCTTCGCGGAATTGTGTCTTTCTGATATCGTGCACGATAGGGTTCGCGGACGGTTAGTCGTCCACTATCTTATACAATTATTTTACCATACCAGTCGAGATATAAATGCCCCTTTTTTTCCTTTCATTCGCAATGATCCATCACTTCACTTTTGACTGCAGAACACATCAAGTGAAACAAATACGTTTCGTACAGGACACATATATGCCATCTTACTTGATCACTTTAGCATTGAAGGAAGTATCATAAAACCGATCGGAAATAGTAAGGCAAAACGATGACGCGATTCTTGGACGATAATAATAATAATTCTGCTATTGCTATAAAAACGGCAACTAAAGCGAAAACCAAGCGCGATTGACCTCAATGAGTGAAATTTGGGCTAAGAGAAGTCGCTTATTTCTATTTCGCGATGTAGTCTGATTGTTGATACAATCCAACAGCAATTTCCACGATCAGTAACGGCTTGCTAATGAGATCCAATACTAATCAATCTTAGTTAGAAAGGAATTAAAAAGACACTCCAAATACAAATTTCTTAATTGTCTTGTGGCTTATGAAACTATCTTTTCAAGTAGCGAAGTCTTACAGAAGATATTATAAAAGACAACGCGTGTAAAACAATATGACGTCTCGACGTTCGTTTATAGACGTCGAAATCGCAAACGTTACACGTATGAGCCGGCAAGGTGGAAGCTAAGATACGCGACTACTGCTCCTCAAGGCGTCGCGACACTCGTGGACGCTCTGTGTCTAAAAGCGTCTTTGCCCCTTCTCACCCCTTCCATCTCACTCGCGTGCGGAAACGCGAGCGAACAAGCGGTAAGCATAAGAGAGGATGGATGCTGCAGAGACGACAGCAATGGACTAGATTGAAGAAGAGATATAGAAGTTGCTATGGCCTCTCTACCTGGACTTGTTGCAGACCAGAGCTGCGGAGGTGCAACGACGATGACGTGATATTGTGTAGTCACGCTTTGCCAAATACCAGTACAGTGCTTTTTGGCGTACCATTCACGGCTACTAGTATTTCTCGATGAAACAATATCGCTTTTAACAAGATTGTGATAGTATATTGCTCTTCGTTCTCATAATATCGAAAAAGACAGTGTCAAACTGCAGAATTACGACTTGAATCTGCGATAACAAATAATTATCATTCTTATAAATTTTTTCTTAAAAGAGGAGTCACCAAGAGATTTGAAATATTTGTGCCATACCAAGCCACGAATTTTATCAAAATATAATTTATAATTACGAGTATACAAAGAGCAATAGAAGAAATCATTTTATTAGTGATAAGTTTTAAGTAACTGTAAATTTTGTGGATTAAGTCAAAGAAATATTAAAAGATAAAAAAAAGGTAAATGTGTTCTTAAAGTTTCACCTAAATATATGTGAAAAAGACCTTCAAATATACAATATGTATTTAAATATATTAAATGATAAGTTGAAGTGAATAGTAGTAGTCTCTGTTTTGCTGATTCTTACAGCAACGACGCTATTTCGAAGACCACCCACTAACCGAGAAACGTATTGAACGAACTTAGATAATATTTACAAAACGTAAGATTAGAATATAAAATGCCTTATATTATACAAGGCCACGTGGACGAATGAATTTCCAAAAAATAAGATCCATAATAACGTCTACAATTAATTTACATGAATTAATAAGATAAAATTAATAAGATAAAATTAATAAGATAAAATTCACTACGCCTATCTTTCCATATAATATTTTAAACATCAAGTTTTATTTTAATTGTAAATAGATTATCATACGAAAGATCATATATTGACTAGATTAATTCTTATTTTCAAAATATGTACTGTTTGTAATGTATACTGAACATAGTTGTGCGATATTTGTGTAAACAATTTGTATAAGCAACCATTATTATTTTCAGAAAATCAGGATTATTAAAACTCATCGAACGAACTTGCCTAATACAATATACAAGGATAGTTTTAAGAGGTTGGTAAGAGGAAATTAACCTAACGACGCTGAACTTTCAATAAGATCGCTGTTTTATCAATTAAATGCTATTTAGATCTGATTGCACTAACGTTACTTTGACTTGAAGCAAAGCTTAAAACTTTCTCTATCTCTTCCACTCTCTTTGCTGTAAAGAGAAAAAAATATAAGTTTTAAGCCCGCTTAAAGTCGAACCCTGATGAAAATAAAAATCGGAGCATAAGTCGAATATAATGCGAGAATAACAGAAGCAAAGCCCCTTCTAGGAAGCGAAAATTAGAACAATAAAATAAAAGAAGCGTTTATGTTTTTTTTTTACATTTTGATGTTTTATCAAATATGAACATTATTTGCAGAGTTGACATAATGCATTACTTGTAACGCCGTTACCATTTTAGTTACTTTTTTTGTAATGATCGTTACTTTTTTCTATCTGCAGTAATAAACGGTAACGGTTCATTTTCATAGTAATGATAACGAATTCTGTTACTTTTATTGTTTCTTTAATTTCTTCCTTTATAACTTAACAGATCGCATTATTTTTATACATAATTAACTAAAAATATTTTATAACAGAAGTTTAAATATCGAAAAATGTTTTATACTTTATATCTGATTGCATTCCGACAGTCATCAATAATCAAAACTGAAAATCTATAGTATACGTAATATGAATTATAAATTTTCATTATTCATTTATTAGCAGTGAATATTGAAATGCACTCTTAACGATATTAAAATAATATTTAATAAAAATTTTTAATAAAATTTGAGTTTGTTAATTACAATCTAATTTTTAAAGATAAACATATGTGTATTAAAAAATAAAAGTTATTTAAAGATTCGAAGATTTATTAAATAGAAAAATAGAAAAAGAAAAATTTGATAGAGATTAGCTTAGGATTTTAAGTTTTAATATTGCTTTTCACAATTAATATTGATTAAATAATATAATTTTTAAATCTAATATTTTATTTCAAAAGAATGCTAAAGTAAAAGTCGAATTTAATCAATAATACAAACTTTTTTAATTACAAATTTAAAATGTCGATATAATAATAACATCTTTAATTAATTTCTTTTTCGTAATAAGAATTTTTCATATTTAATTATATTTATTATCTCGGTCCTATTTCAAATTCAAATTATAATTGTTCATTTCATTATCGTTCTGTGTCACTTAAATTAACGCATACACTGAAAAAATATTGTTCTTAATATCAATAAATGAATTCATTGACTTGATGTTCATTAATGAACATATAATGAACTTTTAATAGATATTATGAATATTACATTGAATACTTTTTATTAGCCAATAATTGAATTTATTAATTGAATTTATTAATATAATAAATCATCGTTTATTAATATATTGAACTTGAATATATCACAATTTAAGATAATATTTAATTAAATTAGTTAAAAATTTTTCATATCCTTCATATAATGTAAGAATTCTACTCAAAACAAGCGCGTGATTATAACTCAGCGTTAGTGTGTTGCCACTTCAGAAGTCTTAGATTAATTCCGTCAATATCGCATATGCGTTTTCAAGAGTTATAAAATGATCCGATGCGTATTTATAATTAAAATGTAAGTAAAACAATAAGTTAAACTCTATATAAAAATATTTTTAAAAAAATTCTATTTTTGAAAATTAAAAAAGTTTTAAATCAATGTAGTAGTCAATCACTTTACAATCAACAAACGTATCATAAAGTAATGAAATAATTCATTAATCCTCTGCAAACCAAATGGAAAATTAATATAGATCATATGTGAGTATATTTCATATCCCATGCTATACTTCATTATAAATATATTATAATTCAGTATAGGCTGCGTTTTGGAAATATCACCTGTATATCTGTATATCATCTTATCCTTGTTTAACATTGAGTAAACAACAAAACGATATGCGGAGTACTCTAGTGTTGTTTCCGAACGCAGCCATGGTTGATAATAATGCATTCTCCAGTTACACGAAACCTATAACATGCGCGCAATATTTTTTAAGAATTTATAGAAATTCATCTTACTGGAGTATAATAAAAAAATTTTATTTAGTGAATAATATCATTGAATCATGCATTGGATTTTATAATTATTAATACATGTAATTGTTAATTTAATTCTCTGTGAACCAGATGAAGTGTAACATACTCCATATGGTTCATGGAGAGTTAAATTAACATGTATTAATACAATTACATGTATTAATAATAATAAAATCCAATGCATGATTCAATGATATTATTCACTAAATAAAATTTTTTTATTATACTCCAGTAAGATGAATTTCTATAACTTCTATAAATCTATGACAGATTGTTTCAACGTACATAAATAATTGTTACAATTCTAGTAACAGTTTTTATAATAATTCAAATTTATTCTTTTATATCATAAATCATCATAAATCATTGTAAATGAAAATATAAAACTTGTCGAAGCGTCAAAGAAGTGTGAACAAAGAATTTTAATGCTTCTTAAACACTTCATCGACTTTCCATTGACTCTTAGTGGTTTTGAATATTCATAGACGCTCCCCGAACTCTCCCCAAACACTCCGTAAAGTGTGCTCACATCTGTCACATTTCCCACACGTTTTAAATATTTTTTTTTCATTAACGTTTCTCATACGCTTCTCACACTCCGCAAAGAATGCATGGAACGTACATACTGATACTTCTTAAACACTTCATTCATTAGTACTTCCTTTACGCTTCCTAAACATCGCAAAAAGTATACGGAGCATTCAAATACGCTTCGTTTACTTCCAGGATATAGAAATAAAAAATTTATTTTAAAACGGAGAGTCATTAAGTTGTACAGCGAATGTAAACGAAGCGTCGTTAGGTACGCGGCACTGTCAGAGGGACTTAGCGAGAACTAATTTCTCGAATTTAAAAAACCACACAGACTAAGATAAAAGACGTAGCATTGAAAGATTTTTCAATTGCGTTCTAATTAAATAATTTTTTGAAGTGAGTTCCTAGGGCTCCAAGATGAAAACATAGCATTTTTTTTTGGATATTTTCCGAATAAATAAAATATAATTTAAAATATCATTTGCTTACCAAGGGCTTTCATTCACGTTCATCTAAGAACTCCGTTTACGTTCTCTAGACTGCCTAATCACACTCCGTTTACATTCAACGAACATTCTGCTCATGCTTGCCGAAGACTTATCTATATTTATGTTTCTTTTAGTTGATGATGAATTCCTTTATGTTCCATGTTCCAATTTTCTTCTTAATTTTTGTTTCTTTTTCCTTATATTTTTTTTACACTTCAATTAACGCTTTATTGACACTCGCTTTACGTTTTATTTTCAAGGTAAAATAAATTGTTCATTAGTTACACTAATTTTAATAAACTTTTCATATATACAATTAATATACAATGAATAGTTTTATTGCATTTATGTATATTTTTGGTTCAGTGTATTACATTATAGTTCTTATTTAATACATTACAATGCCATCTCTTGCAATATATTAAATGCATTTACTGCTAAACACAATTATTGCTGTTTATCATTATTCTTTTACCATATTTCTTCGTTAAGCATATGTATGTACGTACACATATAATTTGCAAATCAATATAAATTTTTTTAAAGTTCTCTATAATTTTAGTAATAATAATTATAAACTTAATATTGTTCGTTCACATAATTCGAAGAATGGTGCAATACTATTTTGCTCATCCAAGCTACAGAACTTTTATATTAAGGAAACATCTATATCAGGTAACAGCTCTAAGTTAAAAAATGTAGGTTTTTAACTATTTTTTTTCAGTTTTAAGCTTACCTGGAGTTCAACGTACTATATATAGTACGTTGTATATATATATATATATATGTAATATAATTTGAAGACCTGGATTGAGATTTAAAAAAAAACTTTAACTTCATAAATACGATAAGTTTGCAAGGGCAAATTTTTTACGTTATTCTCAACGAGAGTGCAAATTCAAAGAGAATATTTGAAACCTGTGTGTAGCGGGCTTGCAAGTTTTCATCATATCTCTCGCAATCAGCGCCATCGGTCAGCTGTCTGGCGCAACTGGTAGCACAAGCAGCTCTCATGTCCGTACTTCAATAACAGAAGCGTACCGACTATATCAGACTATATCACTTTGACTTTCTCGCACTACGTTCTCTGTTTGCCTTTAACTTCACTCAAGCAAGCGTTAAGCTACAAAATTCTCTAAATTAAAGGTATATATATATATATGATTAACTTACAATTTATTAAAAGTTATCAACTGTGGCTGTGGTCAAAGTCTTGCTACAAATGATTTGAAGCGTTTGATGGATCAATTAGAATAAAAAATTTTACAAATTGATCAATTAAAAAACGCTTCAAAGCGTTTGCAACATCGCGTTGATTATACCCTATATGTCTCTTGATAAGGCGAGCGGTTGATAAAACATTTTTTAGTCACTTGATGCTTGCTTGTGAAGAGTGAAGAGTGACGCTATATAAGCTTGAGAGAGAGCGAGGAGGACGGGCTTCTCTCTCGCTGTCTTATTCGCTCTCGGTGCACCGAACAATAAAAATGTAATATGAGAAAATCAGAGTGATAGTCGGCACGCTTCTGCTACGCCATTACCAAAGTCACATGACATGAGTTCGTGTTTGCATAGCTATCGGTTGCGCTAGACCGCCGACCGGTGGCGCTAATCGTGTCTGTCAGTTTTTTTTAAGATTAATTTATATGTAAAGTTTTGAATAATTTTGAGATTCTTGAGAATAAAGTATTAATTTGCGTAATACTTCCTTAAACTAAATTTATTTACTACTCATATATCTAAAATTAAACAACATTTTTTTCTTTTAAAAATAATTTATTAAGGAATATAATATTTTGTGATAATTCATGACAATTGAATTTCCAATTATTCGCTTAATACAATTTAAATATTAATGTGTAGAGGATTTATCAATGCATTATATTGTACATTATATTGCTGGATCCATGAATGTTGTATCACTTGATTTATTTGATAAGGAAAAGATGAAGGCAAAAGAGAAAAAAAAGGCAGAGAGAGAGAGAGAGAGAGAGAGAGAGAGAGAGAGAGAGAGAGAGAGATGAAGAAAAAAAAGAGAATATCGTCTGCACTTAATTTTCACAAGATATTAATTGCCATCGATATTAATTGCAAAAAAGAACCGCACGAGTGGTCATTTTTTCGTCATTATTTTTGTCATTTTTTTTGGTCATTAGTGCGATTTTTAAATCTCTGGATAAGCAAGATGAAGAGAAAGAAGGTTTACATGGGTAAATATGTTAAATGCAATTTCAAACGTGCCGCTGACCAAATGCAATGTAATCAATAAATACTATTGAAATACATATAATTGAAATCAATATTATATCTTTAAAAAACATTAAATTAGCAAGTATTATATTTTTATATTGATGCTTTAAAAAAAAATTAACTCACGAACAAAATTCAGAGCATAAATGATATAATCATATTTTTATAAAACTGCTTTTATATGCATATATGTAGTGTATGATTTTGAGGAACATTTTATATAAAAAATATTTAAAGTTAATAATAGATATACAACATACAAATTCAAATTTCAGATATTTTGACAATTTTTTAAGTAAATATGTATCATTTTTATCTTGCTAACTTTCTTTTTTATGAGTATTTCATATTATTTCTGCTTTGAATTTTTCACATGTTATATTAGAGTAAGAAAGGAGCATAAGGGAATATTTAAAAGAAAATAGGATCTAATACTCGAATATAATTGTAAATTTTACACACTTGAAACTCAGGATACCAAATTTGAAAAGTTGGGTACATTCAATACGATAACGTTTACTGAGTGCTCAATGAACTCTTGCATCCGATAAGTCTATTCCGTTAAATCTAAAAATATAGATCAAACAGGAGCAAAAGTTCACTGAGTGCTCAATGAGCAATACTGCATCCGCCGTTTTTATTCAAGCACAGATCTTTTATGATCTATGTGATGTGCATTACACATGAATATTTCTCAGTATGCGTTAATTTATAAAAAACTCAAGAAAGTGAGTTTTGTTAATTGTTTTAAGAAAGTAAATACTGTTCAAGATTCAATTGGATCAATTATACTATCTGGGATTCTGCTTAACGCGCACATTTTAAATCTATAGCCAGTATTCATAATTAGTTCTTATACTCAAGACCACCTTAAGTTCTGTCACGAACCAATCAGAGAGCCGCATTAGTCTTACTTAAGATGGTTTTGAAATAAGATCCGACTATGAATACCGGCCTATATGTAAATCTTATTAAAGAGAGCCGCGTTTTTCTCATGGTCTGTAATTTGAGAAAAGTTTTTCCGGAAGCTACCACGGCTTCCTCATGCTCCTTCTTATGAAAATAAATTTTGTCATGGTAAATGTCTTACCTATAACGTGGTGATACTTGTTAATAAACTGCTCGGTGCTTTGAACTCCCATGAGTGATGCGTCGACGTTGGTGTACCAATTGGATGCGGAATATCGCGGTTCCGACTGCACGTGATTGACACCTGGCATCTGCGCGGATCGAATAATTTTCTACGATGGATGTCTTTTTCTAGTTACGATAGTAATCATCCTACAATCGTCACAAACGGGTTTAATGCCCGTATCACACTATCGATTGGAGATTGCGTCTGTATTTGCGTTTGTGTCTCTTAATTAATCAGAAAGAAACTACTGAGCAGCAGCTTTTTTTATGAATCAAGAGACGCAAATGCGAACGTAAATGTAATCTCTAATCACTATTGTGATACAAGCATAATGCCGTGCGAATGCGGACGAACATCGCAACGCTACCGTCTGATCGAACGTTGGCTCGAACCACTTTGACACTTTCGAAGCCGGCTTTTCGGCGAGCGATTTCGCGAAGATTCACTTTCGTCGGAATATTTACTACTGTACGTCTCATCGTTCACTACGGATGAATCACGTCGTTTTCTCCGAGTCAAGCTGAGTCACTCAAAAACGTATACACTCGCAAAGAAGAAGAAACGACAATTCCCCACTGTACCTGCGAAGTTCAATCGTGTTTAGCCGCGCGTCGCGACACTCGATAATAGCAGCGACGACTCGCGCAATTGGTGTCACTACACGTTCCTCGCATAACTCAGTCACATAATTAGAGAAATAGAACGGAGACTAGGTATGCGGCACACGGCGAACGAGACCCATAAAGGAAGAAGTGAAGAATAGAATAATATACAAGCACCCGTTGTGAAATGAGATTAATTAGAACCTAATTATGGTTATTGAAAGAGAAAGAGAGAAAGAGGGAAATCTTTTAATCACTGTTTTTAAGCGGTATTATATATCAGAGCAGACTAGGGTGTGGCGAACGAGGCACTTGACTCACATAAAGTTAAAAGCGTGCAAAAATGCAATATAAATTTCTACATATGTTAATTTTATTCACAATCAATAACTTATTTATCGTTAAACTCTTACTGTGTGTATTTAAATAAAAATAAAATATAATATCTCGAGTCGAAATTTTTTTCCTACTTTGAGCTTTAGTTTTAGGACGTATGTAGACTCTAGAGATTTATAATAGATTCTAATCGAATGAGCTCCTACGTTGAGCCTGTAAATAGTTATTGCAAGATTTTCTATTTTTAAGTTTAAAAGAAGTTTTCTAAACAGAAGCTGTAGATTAAATAATATTAAAAAAAGCTTTATTTTATTGTACAAATATTAAAACAGGTTTATAAGATTTAATTGAGGTTAAAAGAGATTCAAAGTAAATTAAAATTTCGACTGAGGATGTAAGGATATAAATTTTGATAAAATAATTTGCGCCTATCAAAACATGGAAAATATTATTTTAAATAAAAAATAAATATTCTATAAATTTTTAGAGAATTAATATTAATTATATATATAAATGTAGATAGATAATATATAGTATAGACTATATACAATATATACACTCTAATTTTACTGTAACTTTAGTATAATTATGTTTTATTTTTTAAAAATCTAATAAGTACTTGTATACGTAATCTGTATACTTGTACACGTTATGTTATTAATAATCATATTTTGTAAAAGAATATTTTTGGTTACTGAGAGCATTCTTTTCTTTTTTTGTCTCGGGTGCTGAAATGTCTAATCCCAGCTCTGAGTACTACCACTATGTGAAGGAAAGCGGAGTAATTTTAGACACAAAAATTGTATACAGATATCTATAGCAAACGTTATATATCATCTACAAACAGTCAATTAATTCGTGTTTAATTAGTTTTAAGACAAATTAAATTTGGCATTAATGAAATCTTTTAATGGAAATTTATCAAACTGAGAAAATTTCAAAATTAATTGAAAATTACAGGTATTTAAAAAATATTAGCACTAGCCAATATAGCGATTAAATCTACCTTTTTAGCTAGCAAATATAAAGACACGTGTGGGACAACTCGATGATACAACAAAAAAATTTACGATAAAAACGGCTTACGATATAAATCTAAAAATTAACATTTATGTTGATTCATAGATATGTATATCAAAATCATAGATATGTATATCTAAATTAGTGCTTATTAAAATAATCACCCCCATTTATTTTATATTCTTAACAAAATATGAACAGAAAAAGTTACATATGATCCCAAGATACAACACTTCGATTTTATTCGTAGAATCTTTTTGAGAAAATGATCTTTTCAAATCCAATATAGTGCGCGTAACATCTTTGTTGGATAAATATAATGCCATAGACCGATTTATCGTCAATTAGCAATCGGCACTGTCGATCATCTCATTGTCCATGCCAAGCGTTACAGTCACGTGACCGACACAATCGTGCCACAATTTCAACCGCGTTCCGTCGTAATGATAGGAATGTCACTTAACGAAATCGGAAATTGATTTATCATTAAATCCAATTCTTTTGCAGGATTGCGTTCGAAAACACTATCCAAGTACTTTCGAGTATCATTTCATCTTTATTTAACATTCTGTAAACAACAAGGATAAAATGATAGCAGGAGATACTCAGATTTCGAACAGTAGCTCAGCTTGATATTGTAAGATTGAACAGGGTTGAGAAAATTTTAACTTTATAAATCAACTCATTATTGTTTTTTTACTCATTAATCTTTTTTTTTTTAAAATAACTTGTTATCACAATGGATTATATGATTTTAAAAAGTAATTTATTACCCGTTATTTCTTCATCTTTTTCATCGAATTTTGAGGAGCCTTTTTTTACAATAACATTTAACTGTCTTGATTACTAATTAACCAGTTTAACAGAGATTTATAGTGGTTATAATTACAACACAGTTAAGCAAACTTTTTTTTTAATTTATAGCTTAAGCACATTCCATGTATTGTATCCATCTAAAGTAACAATAAAAGTAACGATTATATTCATCATCGTTACCCAAAAAAGTAATTACATTACTTCCCAAACCTGCATGACTGTTTAAGAATTATCAATTTCAGCGATAAAATAAATCGTGACACACGTCATTCGATTAATGTGAACCATATACATATTACTCGGAATAATATGGCATCTAATATCTCAAAAGATCTCCCATAGAAATATACCTTTAACGTCGACACGCGTAACTTATGAAACAACGTGGTCTCTTCTCGCAACTGACGACGAACGACACAGCGGTTGCTGCGAGCGCGATCCACGATCAACTACCACGCCGCTAAGAAAGAGAACGAGCGAATGAATCGGAAAGATAGGGAAGAGAGAGAGAGAGAGAGAGAGAGAGAGAAAGAGAGAAAAAGAGAGAGAGAGTAAGCGCTCGGACCGATGGACATTAGCAGAGCGCTGGGACTCCCAGTGCTTATTTTAAAACCACTGTCCTTCCAACTCGTGCGAGCAATCATCCATCCTGTAGCAGTGCACGATCGCGACACGATGATACGTGTAAACTCTCATAGTTGCAGCTACGTCACGCTAGTTAACGTAATCGAATAAATCTCTTGGCATTGGTTTATAGATCATTCTTCATCTAATTATTCTAAGTGGATAATTAAATTTTCTTATAATTTCTTGTGATTCCTTGTAATTCTCTCAATATTATTAATTTAGTATACAAGATAAATATATTTAAATTTTTTTCGTGGAAACCTATTTGTTAGTAGATAGACAAACGGGCAGACATTTCCTGAGAACGCAGCTGACACATGTTGTATGTTGTTACAGAGTCTTTGTATTTTCTTGATACTCCAAAATTCCATGAGTTTACGAATGGATGCGAGGTTCATTAACTTTGAAAAAAATCGAAAAACGCGTTTGTTTTATTAAACGTAATCTCTTATATTTTATAAATTTTCTTATATTAAGTGCAAAAAATATTTATTTATTTATTTTTCATTTCGTTGACAGATAATAAAAATTTTAAAAGAAATAAATCTTTCAAAATTGAATATAATGCGTCGTATTTTCAAAAGAAACATCTTGCTCTTAACGAAAAGAATTATAATATTTTACATCACTTTTTTTTAAATATATATTATTCTTTAATGAACAAGATCTCTCTCTCTCTCTCTCTCTCTCTCTCTCTCTCTCTCTCTCTCTCTGAACTTGTGTATAAATTTACTAATTTAATAAAGAGATTAAGTGAGACAACTTCGAGTTGATATGTCAAATTTTGTGTTAAATAAAGACAGTTTAAGTAGAGTACAAACACTTTTACGACAATTCATGGCTTCCATATGTCCGAAGACTCAATTTATTTTAGAAATGTAATTTATTCAGTAATATGTTGGAGATAAACTTTTCTTTGTATTTTGTTTATTTTTCATCACCTTAAAATGGAATTTCATGAAAAATAAGAAAAATATTGATATATTGATATTAATTATTGATATTAATTATTTTGCGCGAAAATTGCAAAGCAACATATATTAGGTATTGTGACAATGAAGAAGTAGATCCAGAGTTTATTTATCAACGCAATGTACTGCAGACATTGTAAACGAGACTTTTTGGTTGACATTTTATACACTATAAAGAGTCTTTCTTGATCGTAATATCCGACATATATGTCATTAAATGATAATTTTACACTTTGTATTCGACAACAAAATTCTCGCTATTTCACGGATCATCCAAGATCCTTCTCTTCACTTTTGTCTCACGGTGAATTCTTTTTGTCGCGTCGTTTCGTAGCGAAAACACATACATCACCATAAAAGTCAAAATACACGACGTGGGTTTGCCGTCCTTATATCAAATGTTTAATTGGACACTGTACTGTTGGGAATGCGAACACGAGTAAATTATATAAAAGACTTGCGCAAACTTATTCCGCGTTTCACTCGACATCAAATTAATATATGTATAAATGTCACTATCGTCTAATTGAAAGCGCGTTTATGTACACTTACATACTTTTCTAAATACAACTTACAAAATGCATTAAATTCTTACGATGATCAATTAATAGACAAATTAATTTACTGTCATACAAATAATTTTATATAAAATATTTTGCAACTTTTGTACATACATAATTTCGTTTCGCTTAATTAAAATTGAATTTTGCTTAAACAAAGTTTTAATTCTACAATTATTAAAAAAATATGTTAAGAAATAAATAAAACTTGTTAAAATAAATATAATTCAAGCAGAAAATATCTAAAAATACAAAAACTTAAGTATAAAATCGAATTAAAATTTGAAATGGATTCTTATTAGTTCTCTCTGTCTCCCTCTCTCTCTCTCTCTTTCTCTCTCTCATCCTTTCTTTCTTTTTCTTTTTCTTTCTCTCTCTCTCTCTCTCTCTCTCTCTCTCAATCTCTTTCATCCTCCCTTAATATATTGAATATTAAAGATTTTATAGAATGTCAATTTTTATGAAATATAGGATTTTTTGGCCCAAATTAGGCCAAAATAGCGACTAGAAGAAACGATAGCAATTATGGAATAATTAAACTCCTGTTATAAAATTCATTTCACAGCTATAGAAAAATTTGTTTTCAAAAGTAAAAATTAATCCAAACCTCCAGATAATATATAATATAATCTGATGCCTCTTATATGCGTAAAACTGCATTTACTCTTCTGTAACTTTACTAACCCTTCTGTAACACATATTTCGCATACATCCCTTCTTTGTTAAAAAGATTCTTTTAACTTTTTCTTTCTTTATCTTGTTTCAAAAATATTAAGAAGTTAATCGAGAAGAAGAAAAAAATGAGGTAGAAAACGCAGTATATAAATCTTCGTAACGGCTTTTGGTCAAAGCCTATTCTCGCACTAAAT
This sequence comes from Atta colombica, assembly GCF_001594045.1. Taxonomy (NCBI): domain Eukaryota; kingdom Metazoa; phylum Arthropoda; class Insecta; order Hymenoptera; family Formicidae; genus Atta; species Atta colombica. Next base: position 2,395,718 of record NW_017259336.1, on the reverse strand, counting down.
CGTAATTAATAAATAATAATAAAAATAAAAAATAATAATTTGCTCCTAACCAAAATTTATGGCATAAACATATATATTGATAATTTTTAATAGCACAGAGACATATGTGATTTTTCTGATTCTCCTCTGATTTTCCTCGTGTGAATGAACAAATATTTCTGACCAAAGCCGCAAAACAGGAAAAAGATGGATGTGTCATAAAGCGCGACATAAATTTCTCAGCATCACAGTTTTTCACATATTTTTTCGTTGTTTCACATGATTTCACTTTGTCTATTTTTTCATTGAGTCGATTGTTCTTTCATTTCAATAACACGCATTATATAGATGCGTCTGCGGTCATGTCTGCGACCACGAATATGTCTACGGAACTTGGAGCAAAATAATACTTCTCTCCGCATCTTTATCGAAGTTTATTAACTCTTGGCAGTGACTGGATCACTTGAAACCCAATATATTCATATAATTTTCAATTGTTTGTACATCCTTTTCACATCATAAAAGTATAAATTCAAATTCATAAAAATATAAATTCAAATTCATAAACTGTGGTTTTTTATTATTATTTTTATGAACTATATTTATAGGCAAAGCAAGTTTGATTATCCAGAATCGATTGAATAGAATAAGGATAAAAATGACTCAGTTCTTAGAAGGATACATCTGTCGAGAGTTAAAAGTAATCTTTGAAAACAGACAACGTGAGTCTTGATCTCTTTATGTACTAAACAGCTAAACTACAAGTTAAACATGTAATACAAGGAATATCTTCCTTGTTCGTTTTATCGATCATCCTCGACATCTGATGTAAGTTAAATTCGCACAATGAACTGGCCGTCGTCTCGGAACCACATGTTGAGATATTCTAGCGATATAAATAAATGATGGTTTTATATTAGATGAGTGCAAACATTTGTGGTCGATATATTTACAATTCGAATAGTTGCAACTTTGTTAAAAATAAACGAAATCTAAATTTAAGAAAAAATATTTTAAAATCTCTACCTTTGAAAGATCACTGTATGTTTTATTGAGTTTCTGTGAGTTTGATCATTTTTATATATAGAAAACTACGAGTTGGACATAATGAAAAATTTTCTTCTCATGGAAAATTTTCTTCTTGATAAATTTATTCATCCAAAATAAAAAAAAATTTGCTAAAATTTTTTATTTTCTAACATAAAAGCTTAAATTTTTCCTATAAAATTATTTTTTAAAAGTGTTTCTAAAATTTTTTGTTATTGAATTATTACGAATTAAATAAAGAAAATTGATTTTGATTGCTCATAACTCCGTTAAAAATCATTGTATCACGATAAAAAAAAAACAGATTCTTACAGTTGAAATTTTGTTCTATCAAATAATATAATTGCCAATTTGAGTAAAATATTAAGTCCTAAATTTACATTAAAAACTTTTTTTTTAAATTAGATACAAACTTTTGCACTCACCCAATACACATCTTTCGTGATACAAAATAATATAATAATTTGTAAAATATTCATCTATTTTCTACACTTAATTGAAGCGTTATTTAGATATTCGTCTTCGTATTACTGATCATATCTTATATATTATTCTATCTTGAACAAACTCTATATGATTTTACATTGAATTAGGAAGAATAGGGAGAATTGGAAGAGAACTTGAAGTCTACAGAAAAGGAAAGATAAGGATATTAGTTGATGATGTGTAATCTATTGAAAATATATCGCACATATAAAGCCAAATTCGATTAGTTTCCCGTTGGAAAACCGTTAGTGTGTATGCATGGCACGACTTCATCGCGTCTTGTTTAGTCGATGTTCAAAATGACGACATCACTGTTCTATTCTTGGTAGCGTGGACGCAGCGATATCTTTAGAGCGACCATCGGTACAGTCCGTTTCCGAGCTTTCCTTCCTTCGTCGAAAACGTGCCAGTTGACGAGAGAAGGCAAGTTGATTTATTTCGACTAAATCAGACCACACTGCTAACCTTCCCTATTTTCCGAGAGCACGGTGTTCTTATAATTTCATTCTGCCATGTTATTACTATATAGTTAATCCGAAATATGGATAAATATTTTTTGAACCATATTGAGAGATCTTTATGGCCATATACATGATAGAAATTCGATTTAAATTTAAAATTTGAGAAGTTCCGATTCAAAAAATCATCGCCTTAGCAATATACGCTTTCACAGTTTTATTTATTGCAATGTTGGATAATATTTCAGTTAGTAATGTCATACATAGTTTCATTGTCAAATAAGCTAATTAAAAGTTTAGTTTGAAAAGAATAATTTTGTTTTGATTCGTTTAAAGATATACTGTCAAGGTTAAAAAATTTATAAATATTGTATAATAATTCTATACACAAAGGAAGTATAGATTTAACAGATATCTTAAAAAAAAGACAACTCGTAAAAATAAATTTTTTTTTATTTATAGCTATCGAAAGTTTAAAAATTAGAATATGTTACTTTAAGTTATTTTAATTGTTTTTGCAAGAAAACATGCTAAACATTTAATGTTGCATAAGATACCTAAAAAGACATCTTTTAGATATCTTATACAACATGCATGTTATCTGAGATTATAAAAAAGTATTAACATTATAATAACATATACATATATACACACACACACACACACACACACACACACACACACACACACACACACACATACATACACATATATACAATACACATATATAGAATAAAATATTCCAAAATTTGAGAGTAATATCATTGCAGCGTGAAACTTCGTGAAAAACTTGGCACAAATCAGCATAAACGTAGCACAATATAACAATTAAGAGAAGTACAAAATATAAAAAGTATAGTTTTATTAAAAATTTGAAGTTAATTTTTCTTTAAACATTTTATATTATTGAGCTGCGGTTTAAACATTTTATATTATTGAGCTGCGGCACAACGTAGCACAATGCAGCATGATTAAGAAAAATACAAAATTCAAAAAGTTCACATCAGCGCGAGCAGTGCTTATCCGTGTAATTTATATATGTGAGAGTGATTGAACACATAAATATAGTGCTGCCCAGTACCCAGCATTGTCTTCAAACATGGAGGCGAAATTGGCAGTCTAGACCTCTCTTATAGAAGTCTATAGTCTCTCATATAGAAGTCTACTTATAGAATAAGGTAGAACACGTATTGTAGAATTAATTTCAATCGGAATTATTTAATTATTCCTTAGGTTTTTTTAATGATTTTCTAGGAATATATATAATTTAAAATAATTTCAATCGAAATCTGAATAATTCCGGTATACCATGATATACGTGAACTCTGAAGATTGCATATTTCTGTAAATCACTATAAATTAGAAACAAAAAAATTTGAGGAGCGTTTTCTCAGTAAATCGACTATCAATATGTTAGTTGTCACTCTATATCAAGATTAAGCCATCAAAAATTTTATTGAAAAGTATATGAAAATTTGGAGTAAAAAAATGTAATCGTAAAACGTAAATATGCTAGTAAGATTAGTTGTGCATAAAAATTTGGAAACAAATATGATGAAAATTATAATAGAACAATAAACTATTGTTTCAAAATGTTATTATAAAATTGACAGGTAAATGAAAATTAAAAATTATTTATGTATGTACATTTAATATCAATATTTGATGTTTATAGTGTCAAAAAAATCGTCGAAAGTACAACAATGGCTTAAAATCTTCATAAATCTTCGTAAAGCTTTCATTATTAGGGATTTTCATAGTACAGGAATTTCCAGAAATTAAATCATGAATAAAATAAATCAGTATGTTTCGACCTATCAGAGAGACTATACCTGGCCTTACGTGTCGTCTATATGTCATCCATATATTCAACCTCCAATTAAACCAAGTATTAAAGATTGCTCTTCTGATTCGCGACAAGAATATAAAGAATTATTAGATGGAAAACTTAAGAAATATCCTGATTGGAGTCGGATGGGTCCTATGGGACAACTGCTGGAGCCAAAGATTTATGAAACCAAAATCGAATGGGCTCCCAAGAGAGATAGAACGCAATTAGAGCAACTAACCAATATTTGCGTAAGAAAAGAAAATATTTAAACTTTTGTTTAACATATTACATAAGTGATGTTTTATAATCCT
>NW_017259336.1:2388894-2391506 GCF_001594045.1 Atta colombica | reverse complement strand
AATTATCTAGATAAAAGATGAAATTATAATTGTTTTGTCTAAATAATTTTAAAAAAATATCGCTTTTAAGCAAAACAATTTATAATATATAAAATAATGTATTCATTTAAAATATGAATCTACTTCTATTTATATACATGGAACAATATATCCATTAATTAAAGTATAAATCTATATTTCTTCAATCTTCTTGGCGCTGGGATGGGTCCTTTGAGCATATGTGAGCTTGATAGTATGTGCGAGTGTACATATATCCGCGCGCGCGTTAATTGAATTAGCTTTATTTGATAATAGCTGCTTCATTAAGCATTGTAAAAAAAATGGCTCAAAACATTTTGACTAAATATTTAATCAAAAATAGTGTTATATATTCGTGGATCGATTCCCTTTTTGTGTTATACTCTGTATATATAATTTCTATTTATATTTTACGACAAATTTGTTCTGAAAAATTAATATAATATTAACATACAAAGAGATTTTAATTTAAATGTAAATAACAAAAATTAAAATTAATGTAATGGATATTAAATTTTAAATTGAAGTTTAAAGAAGGATATCCTAGTTTATATGAGAGGTTAGAGAAATCATTTCCGGAAAAACCGATGGATACTACGCCGATAGATATTGATCTTATGAAAACGACGTATCAAAAGGATTACAGTGATCCTGGTAAGTACGATAAAAATGCTGTAGAATAAATAGATGTCACGTTCATAATTTGCCTTTGTATTATTAATGAAGTTGCCTAAAAAAGTTGCTAAAAGAAATTTTTATTTTTTTATTTTAGCAGCTGCACGTATGGCACAGCGAGATATGGAGTTGACAGTCCTCGGTACAAAAGATCAATGCCAACTATGTAGTATGCCAACAAAAATAATCATAAAAACTGATTGCCCGTCATATTGTCATTTATCTTTCCCGATATATAATGGAAATGCGAAACGCGAACGCGATCATAAACAAAAAATCGAAATAAAACATTTGGGAAAAATATGTAAAGATATCGACAGAAAACAGATATCATCCTGGAAATCGGAGTATCAAGATAGTATCAGTAAAATCGGTCATGCCATTATGAAAATTAAATTACATCACCCAAAGAAGACAGCTTTACCAATTCAGTATCAATATAATACACCCAATAGAACGTATTAAGAAATCTAATTAACAGCCAAATTATATACATATGAAAGTCACTTTTTTGATAAATCAATGTAGGAAATTAAAGTTTAAAAAGTGTATATAATAATATCTTCACTATTTTTTAAATGTATAAAATATTTTTTTATATTTAAAAGAGATAAAGGAAAGATAGGTGGAAAGAAAAGATAATCTAATTGCATTGTAGGTTCTATTAGTTCAAGAAATGTGCATAAAGCGTTTTCTGTTCCCGAAATGACGTCAGCGACACCGTGTTTCTTATTCCAATGCAACTGATTTCAATTCACCAAATGTTAAACAAGAATAACATTATGATACTTTGAGTGCGTTTCAAAACTTGATTCTGTCAACTCTGAGTGTTTTTTATTTTTGTTTAATATTCGATGAACAACAAGGATAAAATGATATTTGCATTGATAGAATCAAATTTTGGAATGCATCCCTGGGGAGCGTTTAAACACCCCAGGAGGTCAATTATATATTTTAAAATGAGATGAAAATTACAAAAGAATAAATTCATTAGGCGTTGACCCATAAAATTATAAGTATTCTAATTAATTTATAATTTTCATTTAATTTTAACATATGCAATCAACTCCTAGAACTGATGAGTGTAACTATAAACATTAGATCTGTTCACATTGTTTGCATTTTTTGCCCTCAACATCTTCGCAGTCTCTTTTTTCAACGCTCAAATATATATCTAACTTATTTTAAGTTAAAAAGTTTTTAGGGTTTTCAAACAAGGCGAGCAAACTTAAAGTTAACAGTATAGTGTAATTTATAGAAGTATGTGGTTCTAATTGCAATATATCCTTCAAAAAAAAAACAGAAAATATTCTAAATATAAGAAAGAAATGCGATTTTCAAATTTTATTTGTATAAAAATATCATTTATTACATCATGTATACAATTAATTGACTGGCTGTCTGCAAATTTCGGACTGATTTTTAGCGTAGATAATGTAGAGATTGATCTCTTTTTAAGAATTAATTATATACATAATGTAGAGATGGTGCCACATGGAGTATAATATAGTATTCTAACTGTGGGTCAATAAACTGTATTATCTATCTATAAAACTAAGCGATGTATTATACTGTATAATATAATAGTATTATACATATAATATAACAAGATAAAATACCTCATGTATAATACATGCCTGATCCCTGGTTGGAGCAAACATTAAATACTAAAGAATACTACTGGAAAGATCCACAAATATACAGGGTATTCCACCCTAAAACAAAATATCGAAATATATAAAACTGAACTTAGTAGGCAAAAATGTTTCAAAGTTGTATGGAAGATAAACAAAGATAAAATCAATTTAAAAAAAAATTTTTTAAGGTTGCACGAAAGTTACTTCCACTTTTTTAAATGGAATATGATTTCTTTTATATAAATCCCGATAAAAAATTTTTCATATATGAATATATATATA
>NW_017259336.1:2380258-2388027 GCF_001594045.1 Atta colombica | reverse complement strand
TATATATATATATATATGATGTTATAAACGTATATAGGCACATTAAAAAAATTTTTAGTGATAGTTTGAATTTTGACAGTATCAACTTTGTCGTAATAATTGCTAATAATTTGCGATTAAATTTCACGAGGTATCGGAATGAAAATGTTTAAAAAATTTTCACTTTCAAAGCTTGATATAAACTTAACAAGTTCACCGCATCGTATTTAATTATCTACATGTATAATCTTCTTGGATAATAAAAATTCAGAATCAACGAGCCATCGATGGAGCGTTATGAAAGGGCTAAATATAAATCAAGGATTTACAAGCCAAGGATTCGAAGAGAAAGTCTTTTTGCTACACGTGAGAAAATTTATAATTTAAGAAAATACTAGTTATTATCGATCAAAAGTAGGGAATTGTCTCAAATGTACATTTTCTCTCCTACATTTTTTTTCTAATTAGATAATGGATATGTAATTCCATTGCGTTTGGAATATTACACCAAAGGTGTGAACGGAATTACATTTGTGGCGTTCTAGAAAGGTAAGAAATAATCGAAGCGTAACGCCCGCTTCAATTCATGAACTAAGTCATGATTTCAATGTAAATGTCAGCACGTGTACAATGTTATATAATTGTGTATAAAAAATTATAGCATATAAACATTTTTCCATTAGATAGTTAATTAGTATTACCTGACAGATCATTTTCATTGAGATGTTTTTCAATTTGATTCTTAGAGACGGTCTTAGCTTCCTATTTCAATGTTACTGATTTCATTATCTTTGTTTAGTTTGACGTTTGGAAATATTATAATCATCATAAATATACTATATAATATTTCCTGAAATTTTAGTTATTAATAAAATGTACGCAAAAAGAATTATCGTATTTTTTATCTAAATATATTTTACCTTGTAAGAGATTCTCTCTTTCTCATAAATTATGTAAACTCTCTCTTCCAAAGATAATTAAAAATTTTATAATATTTCATAATATTTATATAATTTCATAATTTATATAATTTCATAATATTTATATAATATTTACTACGTCGTATAAATCGCAAATCTACTTATTACGCTATATTATTTACTTATACGTAAATGGAATTGCTAAAATTTACATCTTATAAAGTACCTTCAAAACATTTTATCAAGAAAATTGAATAAAAGACAAAGAATTTAATCAGATTATTCTTATTTTATGTTGTTTGTAATATTATATATTTGTTGGTACAATTATTATTGTTTTATTTTCAAAAGATACTAAGAATTTTTTTCTTCTTTATGCAGTAACGGCTATATTACACTTTAAATCTCGCTAATAACTGACATAATTTAAGAAATTAAAGTTGACATAATATCTTTTTATTAGTAAAAAAAATGTTTAAATATAACTTGTATTTGAGCTGCAAGTTTTTAGCTTTTAATTGCTAGTTTTTTAATTCGTTAGAATTAACACTTTAGCTATTAAAAAAAAAATCATGTAAGTCTTGCTTAAATGTGTAATGATAAGTTTTTCGATATATAATAATATGTAGAAGAAAGTTCTGCTCAAGAAGAAGCTTCTGCTCTTAGACGTGGCGCACGCATTTTTCTGAAATGTGCTAATTTTCTTTTGTTTCTAGCAGCGTTCGCCTTCGCTTCGTTCGCAGCAGCATTGGCTTTGGCTGCTGCGCGATTCGTATTCACAAGATCTTGCCGAGCACTTTGCAATTGATTTGATAGTTCATCCACTCGCCTCTTGGCTGCTTCCAGCAATTCCTCTTTTTCTCGCAGCGATCTCTGTGCCCCATTTGCAACTGCCTGCGCATTTGCCGCATTCGATTTGGCTGTGTGCACTGCGTTCATTAGTGTCTTCAGCTACAGTTTTAAAAAATTGTTAGTATATAGAATTGCACAGAATCAATTTAATCAATTTAGATAAAGCATAATTAAAACGTTTTATAAATTTATACAATTATATTTTTAATTAAACAGATTGCTAAAATTTATAAACTAATATGTATTAAAGTCAGTATTAAGTCGACGATTTGCAGATAATGACCGATATAGTCAATTATATATTTTATCAATTTCATCAAGCATTATATGGTTAAATATTATTCACCAAGGTAAATGAATCATGTTAAATATATAAAGAAATAAAGAAAAAGACAAAGAATCTGAAGAGTTAAATAAGGCTAATGTTAAAATTCAAACACAAAGACTATTTAAATACACTAAGTAATTTAAATTGAAAACAAAGTGCAAAATGTCATACTAATGTTACATATTATTTGCATTTAATTTGTATTGTGATTTATATACCTTTATATATATCTTGATTTTTACCTATTATGTACCTGATCTTGTGACTGCCGCGCCGCTTGCACTGCGACATTGACGTTAGCCTGCGCTTGTTGCAAGGAAGATGTTTCTTCTTGAACCACCGATCTTGCTTCCTTCACTTCCTCTTGCAGCTGTTCAACCATCGCTTCCTTGCCCGATAAGGCCGCCTCGGCGGCTTTCGCAGCTTGAACCGCCTTCTCTGCCAGTTGAGCCTTTACCTATTACGTACACGTAGCATTTCCTTAACAAAATACCGATCGTAACACACTTGCACGAATGTAATTAACAACACAGATCGCTCGCGTGCCGCTAATTCTATAGCAATTTTATGCGCAAAGTTTTATCAGATAATATCCACTGGTATATAGATTGATGACGGAATAAAGAAAAAATTAAAAGTAGTATTATTCTCTTAATTTGTTAATTTGTTAATAGTCCCATATATAAAAAAAAGATATTAAAAAAATATCAGACGAGCAAAATATTGTAAAATATTTTGAAGTCACCTTAAAACTTGTTGTTAAATATAAAATTTAAATAAATAAAGGTTCCTCAGATAAATAACACAAATATGATAAAACAAAGGAAAAGTCAATATGAGCCGACACAAGTTATTTATATGTAAATATATATTATAATTTAATTAAATACAGACAAATATTTCAACTCTATTGGATCCTCTTTAATGTAATTGAATATGATGATAGCAGTCCATAGTGTTGCAAAATTAAGTTGTATAATATTATGATCTGATTATTATCTTTTGATTCCAACCATTTTATTTTATTTAACATGCGTTTTCTCCCTGCCGTGCAATCTATGTAATGAATAGTCCTGAGAATGGAAAAATTCATTGTATGTGTTGAATGGTAATTTATTAATTATGTTTTTAGTAAATTGATTTATATTACATTTGAGTCGTCTATAATGATAGAAAGTATCAAATATTTTAAGATTGAGTAATTTGACAGCAAACTATTCATTTCTGTTGATAATTTACATTTTTGATGTGATACTTTACAATCACCGAATTGATAAAATTGAAACGGAAATATTATTACACAGTACACGAAGAGATTTCACACAACAATAACGCAATTTCCAATATTAATAATACACTTTCTAAAAATAGTTTTGAAAAGCCAGTTGAATTACTTAATAATTATACTTTTGAAGTAGAATTGAATCCGTCTAAATATTATCAAAACAAATTTGAATTTAAAATATTCAACAATAATTGGTTTATAAATCTCTCTAGTATAAGTTTTCCGATAAAAATCCAAAATTTATTACAACTAGGTGAAAATTTCTGTCTCCTTCCTTGCAATATGGAATCTATCACGTTAGAGTTTATGAAACATATAGAAAATAATTTATCAAAGCTAAAGACCAACAATGTAAATACAACTCAGAAACAAGTTTTATCCATACTTACAATATATTAAAAATGTAACAGAACAGATGATGAGATATTAGATTCCTTAGCTGTGACCAAACAATTTAGTAAAGACAATCCACAAATTTATTTATCGCGTGCAGATAAGGGAAATGTGATAGTTGTTATCGATAAATCAGATTATATTATATTAATATAAAAAAAATGGAAATTTTACTAAGCACGGATATACTATCTTAAAGTCCAATTCGATCAACAAAGTATTGAGGGATTTAAAAACATTGTTAAAGACATGGAAGCGGCGAGAATTCATGATTGATCAGACATAGTATATAATTTTCTTAATTCATCTAATGCAACATTATCGAGAACATACAGTTATCCTAAAATCCACAAAATAATTACATATTATTGTTTCTTCTATAGGAAGTCCATTGCATAATCTAGCAGTTTTTTTATATATAAGATTTTGGATGCTTGTAAGAAGGATCGATAGAACATGTAAAAAAATAGCTTCCAATTAGCTAATGAGTTATCTCAAATAAATTTCGGATAACTCCGTCCTTGTTTTATTCGACGTAGTATCTCTTTTCACCAATGTTCTAGTAGATTTAGTCATTGAGAGTGTAGAAAGAAAGTGATTAAATATAGAAAACAATATTAATGTACCAAAAAATAAATTTATTGACGCAATAAGATTAGTGCTCGAATCTATGTATTTCACTTTTAATAATAAATTCTATAAACAATCTTTTGAAGTACCCACGGGATCCCTAAATCCCCTGTAGCAACTAATACAAGGTTATGCAAGATTTGGAAAAGGCTTCACTTAATAAATTAAAATTTATCCTAGATTTTTACTATAGATATGTGAATGATATTGCTCTATCTATTCAAGAAAAGAAAATTTTGATATTAAATACATTTAATGAATATCATTTCAAATTAAATTTCTTAGATTAGATTTTAATAAAATATGATAATAAATTAATATACAATTGATATTAAAAACCTATATTTTTGAGTAGGTATTTAAACTTTTTTTTATGCCATCTGTTATGTCATAAAGTAAAAACAATCATTAATTTAATTGACAGAGTACCTATTACTATTATCACATCCTATGTTCTATAATAAAAATATTGAATTCATTATTAAAGTATTATTAAGAAATAGATACTCATTGAATTTAATTTTCAAGAATATTAAAAAATGATTAATTTCTAAGTTCAAACAATTTGATAATTATTTAGTAGTAGATTCGAACAGGAATAAACAAAACAGGGGGAAAGTTTAATTTTTTCGCAATACCTTATATACCATACATTTCGGACAAATTTAAAAGATTCTTCAGAGATAATCAATTTATATAATTGGCCTATATGGATATCAATAAATTAAGCTCCTTCACAAAAGATCAGAAGGATAAATTACCAACTTACTCTCGATCTAATATAGTTAATTGTCAAGAATGTAACGCATCCTACGTGGGACAAACAAAAAGATTGTTAAAGACAAAAATTAGCGAACATCGAAACACATTAATAGAAATACCACAACACAGTCGATTATCACAAAATATAGGGTTGAGCAAAACTATGAGTTTGATTGTAACAACGTAATGATACTGGAATTACAATAAACGACTAATTTCAGAGGCTATTTTTATAAAAAAATGGATTAAATGTGCAAATCGACACTAACTTATTGAATGCATTATATTGTGATTTGATCGCGAAAGATTGAAGATATTTTAAAAATTTGAGTATTTATTATTTATATGTTACTAGAACTTTGTTTATTGAAACATCACATTTTTTATCTCATTGTGAATTGGCCTCTCACTTAGTAATGACATTTCTCTTATCTCTGTAGTCACATCATATTTGTAATAGATCATTGTTAATCTGAATCTGTGTAAGATTTTTATCAAATTTGACTTATAATAACTTTTAATTTGACTATATTAACTTTCTTTTTAGTAAAATATTTCTAACAGGTTTGTTTTATTCAGTAAAATACAACAGATGACTTAGAAGATTTCAAACATTGACATAGTTTAATGATGATCTGACGACTCAAATATTATACAACTTAATTTTGCAACACTATGGACTGCTATCATCGTATTCAATTACACTGAAGAGGACCTAATACTAGAGTTGAAACGTAGAGTTCGACTGTATTTAATTAAATTATAATGTATATTTACACGAATAACTTGAATCGACTTACATCGGTTTTTTCTTTGTTACATCATATTTGTATTGTTGTTAAATGTTTAAGCAAAACATTTTCAAAAAACATAATTAAATACCTGACGAGCTGCTTGTTGCCCAGCGATATTCTGCGCTTCGGACGCGGCTTTCGCTTCCTGCGCCGCTTTCTGCGCGATGTTACTTGTTTTTTCAACAGCTTTCTTCTGTAAAGTATTTGGTAAAACACCGCGACAATTAGCGTCTTCAGTATAACGCATATTTCTTTGATTCTGTAATTGTTTTAAAAAAAACAATACTATTACCTAACCAATGTCTGTCAGTACTTTAAGCGTAAATGCATATTTATTGCAATTCTTCTATTCAAGTATTGAATACTAATTGTTCTGTTATTGTTATTATAATTTATATTATTATAAAATAGAAAATAAGAAAGAAAGAGAAAAAATTTTTTTGAATTTGATAACATTTTTTTATTAATAATTCATAAATCAATACATATTAATAAATTAATTGTAAAACAAACCATTACATATGCATTTCATTCAGCGTGAAACATATGCAAATACGAATGCGCTAAACTGACTGAATGCGCTAAAAATTAATACGAATGGCTATACATATGCATTTTTATTATAATTAAAAAATCAAGAATAAAATATTTTCATAAATGAATTTAACTTTAATGATTAAATACATGTTGCGTTTTAAATAGAAGACGAAAATATTAAAACTCAATTTCGAATTGTCATTCATTTCGAACATTTCCCTAATGTCAAATACTGTAATAATATTATTATATTATTGATAAATTGAAAATATTGAAATCTGACTGTTATTTACTAACAACTTCTAGCAAATAAAATGCATTAAAACTTACTGTACTGATTGGGATTTTATGAACTCGTCCACAATCGGATATTCCAAATATCAGTATGACTGGAAAACGGCATTTTGGTTAGAATAGAAAAATGTCACTTATTTTTTAAATATAAAATTATATCGATAATTAATATCATATAATCCGTACTTACTGATGTAAAGAATATAGAAAGTATTCATTATGATGAATGAATGCACGTCGTACTCATCAAAAAATCATAATAAACCATATAAATTCGCACCGTGTTTGGTTTGATGATAAAAACGAATGAATGGTTTTAGTGCTTTTTAAAATATAATCTGATGATATTGTTACGTGAAGTTATGTATTATTCTGCGATTTATTTAGGGTGTGTCCGCTATGCACTTACAGTATATGGTAGAAGAAGACAAGATAATGTGCATAACGGCAATTCATAGCAATCAGCCAGCCAATCAGTTTGAGTTCTACATTTCTGTAAAATAATTCAATACAATTATAAAATGTTTCAAAAAATTATATATATTTTTTGTAAAATTATTTTTTTGTAAAATAATTTTGTAAAATAATTTTGTAAAATAATTTTTTGTAAAATAATATGATATGACACATGCTTAACCGATATTTTTAAGTACAAAGACTAAGAGAAAATTTATCCGAATTGTATTCTTTTTATTTTTATGTAATCGATATTTCCTTAATTCTACAGAGAAGAATCGCACGGATAGAAATCGATACATAATTACGCAATGCATTCGTAAATAAATATATAAGATTTTGTGCAATTTTACAATCATTGTATAAAATTATAAGAAAAAAAAGCTAAATTTTTAAAATTTTCTGAAAAAAAGATACACACATGATTTCTTGATCGCAGTAGAATTGCGTATGTACTTAGAGAGAGTAGAAAAATAAAGTAGAAAAATAATTAATTAAATTCCTTTTATAATGCATAATGTTTCTATTTTTGATAAAAT
>NW_017259336.1:2339630-2380158 GCF_001594045.1 Atta colombica | reverse complement strand
ATGACAATTGCTTATTTTTACAAATTTATTTCAATTTTATTTAAAACGTTGCTATTATGAATAACTTTATAAGCCTTCCATTAGTCATTAATGATATCAAACTTATTTTTTAATGTAATTCTATTAATTTATCTATTATTTTTTTAATTCTATTGTAATTCTATTAATTCTATTAATATTCAATAAATATGATAATTAAAAAAAATTAATTAAAAATTAATTTAAAAAATTAATTAGAAATTTAAAATTTGTTTTGTGGATCAATGAAAGAATACTATATAGGGGAGAGACAAAGAGAAAGAAAGGAGAGAAAGGGAGAGAGTGAGTGAGAGTAAGGAGGAGAAAAAGAGAAAGGAAAGAAACGAGGGAGAGAGGGGGAGAGAAAGACAAACGGAAAATGAAAAATAATAGGCGGAAAAGAACATTAACAGGGAGCTATTTTGAACGTCTGCAATCCCTTCCGTGGCTATAGATTGGCTGGATTAGACAGGACTATAAGAGCTCCGATGAACGAGTAACTGGTATCAGTTCTCGACTCTTTCTTTGAGCAAGGACAGCTCCTATTCTCTAGGCGCTTGACTACACTGTTAAGTAAGTATAGAAATTCCTTATTACTAATTTCAAGAAATCTCTCCTGTGTGTTTGTGATTAGCTCGGAAATAACATAAAAGCCGAAACAAATATTGGTGCAAAAGTAATTTTTTTAAATGAAAAATTTTTTTGTCCAAAATTAAAATAGTAAAATAGTAAAATAGTAAAATAGTAAACGTAAATAGAGAATTAAAACTTTAAACGTAGTTAATAAATTTTTGAAATTTAAACGTAGTTAATAACGTAAGAAATAATCTTTTCGTTTTTAATTGTGATTTTTAAGCGCAGTATTATTTGGTAAAATGCAGTTTTCTTAATTTTTAAATATAATGAGTAATGCTTAATGTTAATTTTTAATAAAAGTTTATTTAAAAAAAATTATTTAAAATTTTTTATATTTCATAATCAAGAAACTTTATAAAACTTACTAATCAAAATATTAATGTACTAATAATCAAAATATCAACATCTAACGGAAATATAATTATAATTTCGATGCAATATTTATAATTAAACATTCGACGCGTTTGCACATAAATATATCTTATCTGTTTACGTGAAAATTATCTTTTCTTGTATCCACCACGCCATAAACTGCATTCTACCTCGAAATCGATTCGAAAACGGAGGTGTATGGAGGATTTTAACACACTCTTTAAATTTTGATGGATATATTTTCGTGACATAATTGACACATTTTTCTTATATTAATATTTATTTTCTTATATTTTTTACACTCTCTCTAATGTTCATTCTTTTTTTTACAATTTCATATACAATAAATAATGCTTTAGTTTTTAATAAAAGTACTCTGGTTTCCCTTCAAAACACGAATAAATCTTTCGCCTTTTTTTTTTTAATAAACGTAGTTGGAATTAGGTACAATTTTGCTTTTTGTTTGATAAATTACGAGTGAAACATAATTTTTTATTTATATCTTTAAAAATTTTGTGTATATGTATTACTTCATATAAATACTGTATATTCAGACATATTACATGTACACTATATATTCAGATATATATTTTGTTACGTATCATCAAATTTAAAACATGCAGATAAATGTAGAACTTAGTCGGTGTGTGCGCGCATGTGTGTGTGTGTGTGTGTGTGTGTGTGTGTGTGTGTGTGTGTGTGTGTTGCTGCATGAGAGAGAGAAAGAGAAAGAGAAATAATTTGTAAAAAAATTAGAGTTCTTTCTTTTAAAAAATAAAATTTTTTCTAACGCTTTAATTTCGCATACTTGCTCTATGCTATTGAGATGCATAGATTTTTAATTTATGCAAAATATGTCGATCTTCGTAATATAGAAATATACACTTTGTTACAAGGACGAAAAAATAAAAAATGATAGCATTGACATAGATACACGCAAATACGTACTCATAATTTATAGAGAGAGAGAGAGAGAGAGAGAGAGAGAGAGAGAGAGAGAGAGAGAGAGATAGAGAGGGGGGGGGGAGAGAATTCACTGAATTAAACTTTCTATAAAAGTATAATTTAATTGTACACTCGTGAGTAATATTTCTGTAATATCTTTAAATTTATATTGACAAACATAAGAAATAGACATATAAAATTCACTCTACAGTCTATATACGTGTATGTTTATAATTGGATTTTAAGTTACATATAATTAGAATAAATTTAAATTCTCATCATGGTTACTAACAGCTTCAATTATAATTTTGTGTTCTATGGTTATATACATTTGCATTGATAGACTTGGATCTTATATGAGATAAGTGGTACAAGTGACGTATGTGAGTGCTTTTCAGAGCGAGACGAAACCGGGTATACGATTTTAAGCGATCTCGATGCATAGTTGCGACACTTGGAAAGGTGGTATATGCGTCACAAGTGTGTGTCACAAGTTAGTACAATATACAAATTCGAGTTTTGTTCGAAGTTGTTGCTCGTTCAATTATTATACAACAAGCGCAAATGCTTTGTACATGCTGACTTAGACTAATCGATTTCAGTATATGCAATTACGCCTTTTGACATAAAAAGAAATTAAGTTGAAAAAATTAACTTTTTTGTATTTTATCTTGTCGATTAACTATTACATAATTACGATCATGGATAAAGTCTTGATTATTAAAAAGACTATTACTTAATGATAAGTAAAAGTTAGAATATTTATAAATTTATTTAATACTTGTTCCACAAATATATTAAAAATATTTCTAAGAAAGAATATTTACAAAGTAAATTGTTGGCATAGTGATCACTTTTTCGATTTTTATGTATCGCTTTCTCCGATCACTCGATCTATTCAGCACTTTGCGGCGCATTCAATTATTATATAACACTGAATACCGTATCATTGTCACGAATAGTTCTCTTTTTTTTCACATCTAAATCGATTCGAAGCAATCAATCAAGCTTATCGTGCAATCATGCACGTCGTTGACAAAACTCGGAAGAAATTTTCATTGTCAAAAAACAAGTATTATGAAGAAAAACCAATTATGAAACCAAACCAACATAAACAGTATCTGAAACCGCCGCCGCGTTTTGTGATTTCTAAAGATTTTGATATAATATAATTATATTTTATTTTTGAGGAAGAAAAGATAAGTCTCTTTAAAGAAATAATTATCTTTTATTAAATAAAAATATATGTAAAATTCAAAATTGAATATTTACATAAAATTTGTTTAAAAAAGGTTAAAGAAAGTTATAAAAGTGCCAATTTTTGCTCCAAGAGTAGCAAGTAAAAACGTATGCTTTTTTTAGTTCGTGTGTTGCAGAATTTGATATTAATCTTAAAAAAATTTTGGTTTGCTACTTGCTACAAATATAGAATCCTCTCTTATATCTCTGTTTTAAGATTAATTCATGATTATACTTTAACCAAATATATTATTTTTTAAACCAAATTTTATCCAAACTTAGAAGTAGCTGAAAGAATATTTTTAATTATTCCAGTAAAGTAGCTTCATATGAAAAAAGTTTTAGTAAATCGAAGTTAATAAAAAGTTATTTAAAATAATCACAAAAAGATCAAGAAAAATATGATTCAATAAAAATTCTTTCAATTGAAAATGAAATATATATATATAAGAACATAGATTTTGATATATTAATTGATAATTTCACAATTATTAAAATAGAAAAAATATTATGATTTTAGTAATTATATTTTTTAGTAATTATATTTTTTAACTATATTTTGTTTATTATAACATATATGTAAATCTGTATGTTTATAATGTATAATTTCTCTTTTTTATGCACATGATTATATTAAATTAATATTAATATGTTATTATTAATTAATATTATTTTTTATTATATTTTACATAAAGAAAAATTTTTTATTAAGAGACGGATTTTTTCTTTTGCTTTGGGCGCCGAAATATTTAATTCCTGCTTTTGTAATCTGCTTCTACATTACAAAAATCAATAAAACAGACGACCGCATATTTATGATCGCATTAATAGATTCATATGCTTTAACTTTTTATTCTAACAAATTAAAATTTATTTAAGGTCAGCATCAGATTCTGCAAAAACCGCAAAAATATAACCGCTTTCATTTGCTTTCAGAAGCAAAAATTGATATTTTTTTAAACAACCTTTCCTTTTTACATACATTTCCTAATAAAAATAAACATCGGAGCGTAAATTAGATGTAATGGAAGAATAACAGAAGAAGAGTAACAGAAATGAAACTTTTAGGAGGCAAAAATTGGAACATCAAAATATAAAGAAAGTAAATGCTTCTTTAACATTTCATTGTTCCAATTTTCGCCTTCTAAAAGTTTCGTTTACACTTCTATTACTCTCCCATTACATTCAACTTACGCTCAGATTTTTATTTTCATCAGGATTTGTAGTTATGCGCACGCATGACTGGTTTTAAATTAGATCTACTGATACTCTTGATTTCTTTTACATGCAATGTCTCGTAATATTTGTAATTGAAACTTGATTTCGAATATCGTGGTTGAGTTAACAATCTCGTATACATGAGATAAAATAGTACTAACAGATAGTTTTGCTGGATTTGCAAGCAAAAAGTATTATTTGTGAATTATTTAAGTATATCTATTATTTTATATATATATATATATATATATATATATATATATATACAGTAATAATAGAATTAAATAAACAATTCTACTTTCGTAGTCGTAACACAAAAACAATTTAATATAAATGTAAAACAAAGCCACACAAAAGTACTTGTAATGTTTATGTTACATAGGAAATAATATATGTTGCAAAAACGAAATCCATTTATTTGTGTTATATAAACTAATTTAATAGACTTCAATGTTAAATACAATGTTAAATAACTATAATGATAAATAAAATAGAACATAATTGTATCATATACACTTATTCTTTTTAAAGAAAAATTAATAAAAATTATTGTGAATTAAATTTTTTGTTGTTCTTTTACAGATATTAATCACGATAAAAATTTAACGTTGCAACATGAAGATTCTATTGATATTTTTGGCTTACGTGACTCTTGTATACTGCGCCAAAGCTAAAAAACAGATTCTTGATCAAGAAGTGATCGATGATTATGAATTTCGGTATACACCAGATGCACCCGATTTAGGCTTGATTGAATCAAATTCTCATTATGTCGAAGCTGCTCCTGTCATAGCAGTCGCCGCAAGTGGTCATCGTTCGAGTCATCTTGTGCAACCTGGTTACAGTGTGGGTGGTCCTTTGGCCAGTATAGCTAGAGGTTAGATATGTTTTTTATGTCAACTCACTAATTACTTTTTCCTTTTTCTCGTTGTGATAAAAACTGTAATAAATAATAATAATACAAAAAAAACACAAGCATAAAAAAAAGAACTCTTTTTTAAATTTTAGATATTATATGTGTCTTGATTGCAGGAGCTGCTGATCAGGCTAAAACACAATTAAATCAGCAACCATCGGCTGCTGGACAGGCAGCATATGTAGCCAAGAACACTCTGGCTCAAGCGGCAGCACAATCCGCAGCGACAGCCGCTGCAGCTTTGGCCGGCAAACAAATTATTGTAATGGGTCTAGAACAACAATCAAGGGATGCATATGTTGCAGTGGATGGTGAAAAGCAACAATTGCAACAAGCTCAACGGGCAGCCACGGCAGCAAAAAATGCAGCGCAACAGGCGATGCATCAAGTGCAGGTGATTACCACGGCATTGAACGCTGCTCAGGCAACTGCCGAACATGCTACACAAGCTGCATCTGAGGCTGCAGCTGAATTGGCGGCGCAAACGACGATGGTGGGCCAGGCTAAAGCACGTGCTGAAACGATCGCCGAACAGCTCGCAGCAGCACGTTTGGACTTCGAGACGACACAGGCAGCAGCGCAAAAAGCTGCCAACGCTGCTCAAACTGCACAAAGCAATGCCGCGGCCGCAGCCGCACATGCGGCTCAAACCGCAGCTGCGACTGCAGCAGCAAATCACCAAGCCTCTTTGCACGATGACGAGTCGTTCGGTTTGGTGAACGCCCTACCTCTAGATGCCTATGATTATAAGAGTTTTCATCTTTGAAAGAGATAGATAGAGAGTGAGAGGGAGGGAGAGGGAGAGAAGAAAGGAAAGGAAAGGAGAAGAGGAGAGGGGAGAGAGAGAGAGAGAGAGAGAGAGAGAGAGAGAGAGAGAGAGAGACTCGATCATGACTCACAAACCACGTTCATGTTTTCTCCCTTCGCAAGAATACTTGCCGGCAACACAGAGCGAAATAGCGCTCTGGCCATCTTTTTTCTATTCTATGAGACTCGACGACTATACGTCACTACGTTGACGTGCCAGATTGCACAATAAAATATTGTTGCCATTCTGAATACTTTCTTTGTATGTATTTTTATTCTTTTCCTTTCTCCAAAAAAAATATCTAATTTCATTCTTTGATCATTTTGATTTTCTGATGATTATAATCATATATAACAATTATCTGACAAATTTGAAAGTAATTCTTTTATATATATATTAAATCGCACACAAATGTTTGTAGATCGGTTTATTTAATGTTGACAATGAATGAGCTTTGGTAAATTAAGTAAGTACAAACTTATCTGTTTAAAAAAGGCGCTAAGGTGCTACATGTTACTCAAAAAAAGCTTTATAAAATTAAAAAATAAAATCCAAGTTACTATTTTTATTAATTTATATAGGATGAGATCTAAGTGATATGTATTTTTGTAATGTTACAAAATTGCGTTAGCGATTCAAATAATATGTATTAACTTTACAAAATGTACTACCTTCTTTAAAAATTTATTTTTCTAAAAAAAGGTAAAAAAGGTATCAATTATAGATATACGTCAAATAAAAAACTGTTGTATCAAATTAAAAATTAAATCTTAAATTATAATATCTTTATTTTAAAAATATTCCTTATTATTCCTCGAAAAATACAGATGATCATCATTTTGACATTTTTACAGCTTCAAAAATATTCTTATTGAATATCTTTTCAAGCAATAACAATTTTAATTCTTCGTCAAAAATTATTTGAAAAAACTATTGTACCAAGAATATAATCTATGTGGTATCTATTACCAATATGTATATTAAGTGATATCTGCTATCTTTAATTTTTATACAATGAAACGTTTAAGTATATATATATATTTTTATATTTCTATTGAAGAATCTTTCAATCCTCTAATTCTTCTTAAAAGAAATTATTATAATTTTCAGCACATTAATATCTCTTTAATAGAATGCCTGATTGAGCATCAAATTATTAAATTGCTTGTCAATTTAATTTTTGATATTACAATAGTTATTATGACATTATTATATGATATTATTATAATTGCATTTTTAAGTCCGAAAAATCAATTGGCGCGCAGCTCAAATAACTATATATGTAGTATATAAATTCACATAGAAATTATTTAAGTATCTAAGATTCAATTTTGACTATTATACTAGTTGTGTATTCACATTATACGGCGGATCTTAATAAATTGTTTATCATTATTATATCACGATTTATTCAAAGACATTTTTTCTTCCAACTAAAGTAGTAGTTATTTAATTCTTCTTTGAAACATTATATGATATTCTCCTCCAAAAAATATTCCTCCGAAGATTCCGGAGTATGGTAACGCAATTTTGTGATATAATATTTTGATTATTGGTGCGTACACGAGCAGCAGCATGTGCAGCATGTTTCATTCGTACCGACATTATAATCAAGCTGTAACAAAAAAACTACGTAAATATAAGTATACATATATAAAAAATGTGCATATTTTTTTTATATTCATAATTTGTAGATGTAGACAGGACTCGCATTTGATAAAACTAGCACTACATCAATTTTTCAACGCTACGACTTTATCAACAGTCGATAATGTGATACGTAGTTTGCATTATTCTGTAAAATTGATATTGGTGTCACTAATGTACGGGAGCTTCAAAGTTCAAAGCGTCTGAAAAAGGCAAAGATGACCGCTCAGGTCTCTTTCTTCTCAGACATTATTGACGTAAAACAAGAGTAATGACACAAATAGCGTTGATAGTGCGCTTCCCAAATGTATTTGTGATTTTTGCGGAGTATAGAAAGTGCAAAATGCAGAGAATGCCTACGTTCAATATTGGCTGTGTTTTTGAACGCATCCGATCATGCACCGCTATAGCACCTCTTGCATTAGAGCACTCTTACTCCAAAACTTCCAACATTCTGGCTAAAGTAAACATGAACAAAGGCCTATATTCATAGATGATTCTTATATTTAAGATCTTTAAATATAGTCATCATGAACCAAGAAAAAGTGCAGCTAGAGTGACGGATTTTATCGATATCGATAAAAGATTTTTATTTATTTTTAATTCCAAACAAAATATATATTATATCAAAAAAACATTACATACATTAAATAAAATATTACGTACATTAAGTAAATGATTAAGTTACATACATTTCTATCTCTATTAAATTCTATATCTCGCATGATCCGAGGTTAAATGTACAATCAAATCGTATTTTTCCTGCCATTTCTCTTGTAAACTTCAAAATCATAATTTGAAGATATGATATTCTTATACATTATGCAAATATGGGAAAGTACTTTTTATTTGGATGTATACTAAAATTCATTTTTATATGTATGAAAAATAATCTACGTGGTAACAAAAAACTGTAACTTACAATTTTTTTTTTAGATTTTCATACAGGTTTGTACTTTCCCAAAGCTATTTGTGTTTTTTTCTTTTATTCTGGAGAAGGATTTTTTATTCTGTATATAAGAGGAAAACAAAATGATCGGAAAAATATGGAAAGATAGTTCCATCGGTAACTCAGTTCATTACTTAAGACGGTCTTAAAGTAAGACTCGGCTATGAACATTGGTCATAAACATAATAATGACGACGACGTATCTTAAAAGTTTTACATCGGGACTTTGCGTTAAAAGAAATACTATATGTTGAAATTAATTACGCAAATAGTTATCAATATTTTAGAAAAAATTCAGAGAATTTCTGCATCTGTTTTTGTAAATATAATATACTTTGTACAATTGTAATTATAAATTTTATACACGATTTCGTTATAATTTTATTCACATTGTTCTATCGGGCGCTTTTATGTAAAAGAATTTTATGTAACAAAAAAGAAAAATTAAAATTAAAAGATCATATCTGGATTTTAATTATATTCTCCAAACGTTTTTTAAACGCTTTCATTTTATAAATAATATATTTTTTTAAACGCTTTCATTTTATAAATAATATATGTCTTCAAGAAATAACATTTAACTAGCTATATCGGATGTGTATGAGAGAAAATATGTTTATTATTCACACCAACATTGTTGCGATGAAACCGTATCCCATGTAGATCTCCAAGAGACGTAAAGAAATCTTAAGAATCTTAAGAATCTTAAGAACATTCCCAGCAAGATCTGGGATAAAGTGTGTTGTATGGAATAAATTAATATAATATATGCTCAATCTTTTATTAATGTATTTAAAAAGTATAGCATACCTAGATATTAAATCCTATTCTTACGTTATTTAAACGGATATTTTTCGCAAATTATAAACGTATTTAAAAAAATATTTATTTATTTAGAACATTATACTATCTTTATACATATTATAAACGTATGAAATTTTACTATTACATGAATTATTTTTTAATGTATAAAATATATTTCGTATTATATGTATATAGTAAAATACGTAATAAAAATGACTATTATAAACACATATCACATTATCATATATCACATTATCATATAAAAACATTTATCCCATACTACTATGTTTGTGTGTGTGTGTGTGTGTGTGTGTGTGTGTGTGTGTGTGTGTGTGTGTGTGTGTGCGTGTGCGTGCGTGTGCGTGCGCGTGCGTGCTTGCGTGCGTGTGTGCGTGCATGCATGCGTGCGTGAGTGGGTGCGTGCGCGCACTATATATCTATATCAGTTATATATCATTCTTCCATTTAATGTTAATTTAAATATGTACAAACCAATCCTGTTCTTATTGGAAAAACAAAAAACATAAAGTCAGACTCATTGCACACAAAAAAAACTAAAGTAATAAGGGAATCAACATATTTGATTGGTTATTGCTTACATTATGATCTTATGACCTCTTCTGTAATTGACCAATTCGCTTACTGCTTACATTTTATTGCTTTACGGTTTTCTATATATTTCTGGCTTAACACTTTCTATCTTTTAAATAAAATTAATATGTAAAAACATAAACCTTTCTCTTTATTGATCTTAATAGTATCAAAATGTTATCTACGTTTTTCTGTAGTAACAATAGAAAATATCTGAAAAGTAATTGAAAGGTTATTTTTTGAGTAACTCAAAAGTTACTTTTTTAGAGTTAATAACTTGTAATGATAACTACCTACTTAAAAAAAACAATTGTAAATGTAACTAATTACTAAGTAACTTTCCCAACTCTGTTAAATATGTAATTTTGCAATAAAAACGTAAAGCTTTTGTTTTTCCGAAATATAGAATTTGCTTTTCCTTTATATTTCTGACTTGTTTGTCATTAACATATTATTCTAAAAAAAAGAATTGTAAGACAAAATTTCTTATGTCATTTTGTATATTGCACCGAGTTGCATCAATCTCGACACAATTCCAACGACAACCTATGATTTGTTCAAATTTATGTTTCATCATATGCAATTAGTCGAGGGCGATGTGTTCTTCTCTTGAGGGTGACAATGGAAGGGGTTCTCGTATTACGCGTGATTTAGACTTTCTCTTTCCCTATGTGACATAATGTCTCGTATACCTACCTAGCACAGTCTCACAGTGGAAACTGGTCCAGTTTCGTTCATATTCAAACTCAGTGCGGTCATGTCGGGAAATCGCAGTAATATCTCTGTACTTCTATTCGCCACTATGGCAGCCCTCCATTCGGTGATTGTACAGGTAAGTCCTGGTTTTTATTCGACAGAAAGTTTTACTATGTAAAAAAGTGCTTTTTATTACATTCATAGCTTATATGTTATGAATTATATATTATAATGAATTATATTATAATGAACGAATTAGCCCTAAAATCTAATTAATATCTTGCTTGTATTATATATTTTCTTAACATAATTATGATATGTATCATAAACGATAATAACTGAGAATTGTATTATTTACGAGATTACATTTTATCGAGGATTTATAAAATAAATATTTTATAAGAATTTGCTGAAATTGCTGAATTGCATAATAAGCATTTTTTTTTTAAAGAAGCATAAGTCTATGATTTATAAAAACTGAATTGCCTCTCTCTCTCTCTCTTTTTTTACCTACAAAAATAAATCATTAAATATAAAGTAGATATTTTTTTCGAAAAAAACATGATTTAATTAATTTTAATAAATAATTAAAATTTTATTGCAATGACATATTTATATTATGCACGACATATATGTGTGTGTGTGTGTATGTATATCTGTGTGTGAAACACACACATACACACACACACACACACACACTTTTTACACATACACATATTCTATGCACATATGCGTACACATTGCACTGTGCTACGTACTTGTGAAATATATATTGATACTTAATTCTGTTTGGAATTAAAGTCACATTGAATTTGTTTACTTTGTAATATAATGCATAAAGAGATGGAATAAAGAAACGTCCTTGACTTTGAAATTGAGGCAACGTTACACTCTGCTGGACTTGAAACTTTCTCTAAATTGTAAAAGCGAGTTATGATTTGGTAATTGAAAGAGATCATTTTTTCACAATATTATAAAAATATTTACGATGATCCATTACTTCGTTTAAAGAGCTTATATTTTAAAAGTTTTTTGTTAAATATGTTTATAATAATATTTCTAGCAATCTATCTAATAAATGAACTTATTATAATGCTTTATTTTTCTAATGATATATTTGTCAATTTTTAGGGACGAATAATAGTAGATGATTATTTTGATGCATATCAAAATTTTCAACCTGTAGTGGGATTTCATCAACCTATTGTCGTGAAAGAAGAACCGAAAAAAGATCAAGACTTTAGCAAAATTCCTGGAATCCCGGGAATAGATTATCCTCTTTATCACACAGTGCCACCTACAAGTTTTTCTTGCGCACATGTTCCAGTCGTACCAGGAATGTACGCAAACGTAGAAACTGGTTGTCAGGTATATATTAACGATATTTATTTATTTTTAATATTTCATGCTAATTGTTTCTAATAAGAGCTCTTACTTTTATGAAAGTAATCGGAATGAATTATTTTAATACGAAAAATTTTTATTATGGATGATAAGAAAGAAATTATATAAACATGTAATAAGTTAAATTCGATTGAGCTGAAATATCAATTAAGAACATGCATATAACTTAAGTGTATTTGCAGCTTTGGAAAGTACAACAACTGTTATTTATGAAATGAATGACACAAGTATATGTATGAAATATTAAAAAAAGTATTACGAGGACTTCAACAGTGAAAACAGAAAGGCACAGAAGTGTAAGCGCGTTATTCAATAATGTACGATTGATTTCAGCAAAAAAAAGCATTATCATATTTATATTCTATCCGTATAAAAAATTGATGTGGAAATTTAGATGTGTAATCTCTATAAAAGTGATAACGATATTCAACAAAATGAAATAAGATTTAAAAAATACTAAAAATATCGGTATTCAAGGCCAATACCAATAATATATTTGTAATGAACTGAAGTTCTCCATGCAGTATTACGCTTTCCGTGTCGTGTTTTATCGTAGAAAACGATGGAGCTGCTCGGAAAGCAAGGTAAAATCATTCCAACGATTTTAACCGCGCGCAACGTGAGCTGTGCGCGGACAAAGTAGAGCGGATTTATTATGTAAGAGAACGGACTGGTATTATTAAAACCTCAAGGCAACGCGGGAGATCGCGGTAAGAACCGATCTCGCTTTAGTGAAAGATATAACTCTGAGGGAGAACAGTCTTGGCAAATTGTTATTATCATAATTGAGCTTGATTCAGCCCCTCTCGGTGTTGAGATACGATGAATGTAATTTTGTCTCCTTGTGTTTTCAATAACTTTCGTAATTTCAACAAATATATCTTTTCTCATCATTTATTTACACTGAAAAGATTAGCTGAATATGACAAAGCATTTTTAATTGGCTGTAGCTAATTTTTGGTTGCAACACCAATTAAAAATGCTATGCCATCTAAATTGCTGTAGCAGCTAATCTTTTCTTTCAGTGTATAATATTCGTGTTCGAGTCACCTAAAATATTTATAGCGTCGTATAAATATAGTAGTTTAAAATACCACTTATTCTTTCATGAACAATAAAGCGCAATGACATAAATGATGTTACGTGACTCAAATGCCTCGTCATGCATCGCAACTTGATTTCCAGAACGCGCGCTAAACTTTCTTTTTCGAGAATGTCATTTGCTTCCTTTATATTTCCTTAAACCTGACGTCTTTCCTACCGTTTCACGTCGTTCCTATTATTTTCAGTAAACTTGCACAACGAGTTTCGCATTAATTCCTTAACTACGACATTTATGTAATAGAAAAACATTATATTAGTCTTATTTTATCAGTTTGCATCAGTGCGTGATTTTTTTATTTTATATTATTTATACAGAAGTTCAGTTGTTTAAAATGGCTCTTAAATAGAATTCTATATACGACTAATTATGTACTATTTAATTTATGTGTATACGTTTTTTATGTATACATATATCCCAAGCAAAACAATAAGTCATTATGATATCAAAATGATGTCAAAATGACTCCAAAATGATCACTAAAAGACATTTTTCAATCATTTCCGATTCATTTTAATGTCATTTGGATGTATCGTGATTTGTTGTTGGGTATATAATATACAGGGTGAATCAGAATCGTTGATCCAACTTTTATTTTATGAGAAAATTATCAACTTCATACCTAATTGAATTATAACGTGTGTAGTCAATTATTTTCTCATAGGGTAAAAAGCTGATTCAGCGACTCTGATTTACCCTGTATATGTAATATATAATATTATTACAGGCATATCACATTTGCCATGACGGGCGTGAAGGGCATCAGGGTGCCTCTTTTTTATGCACTAATGGAACGCTTTTTAATCAAAACGAATTTGCATGTGACTGGTGGTACAATGTTAATTGCGCCGATGCACCAGCTCTTTATAGGTAAAGTTTCTTTTTTTCGAATAATCCCAACAGAGACGCGTCCACAAAATGTGTAAATATGTGAAAACATTTTATAATGATTTAGTGAATTGTTAATTTATCAATATAATTTAATCTATAAGTAACTTTGCTGATTTAGTGCTACATTTGCAGGCTAAATGAAGACCCGTTGAAGAATCCGTACGTACCACAGGAGACAAAAGACGCGATTCGAAAGAGATTGAAGATCGTCGTACTTTAAATGTGTGTAAAATTAGCTGTAATACAGCTGATTAATTTAATCTACATTATTTTCATATAAAATTTATTTATAATATTTGTTCGTGTGTCTCTTGTTCAGATTAGTAATAAAAAAACTAATGAATTATACGAATATTAATATATTTTTCATGTACAATTAACAATGTTAGTTGTTCCTCCATAGCATGATTAATTTCCTAAATTTAATCCTCAATTTTCTACTGATTAACTTGTAAAAATTTACATTTCTGTCAAGAGCATTCAATCCATTACATTCGTCGAGGAATATGAAGGTGAGTATTAAGATAGTGAAAGGCATAGAGAGAATTTGAAATATACTAAGAGAAGTATTTCATGAGTGAAATTGACATATGAAATTAATTAATGTCTTTTCTATTTTCCGTACAAATTCACTCTCTCTTTTTATATTTCAATATGTAATTTCAATTTTATATAAAATATAGCAATTCAATGAAAAGAATAAATTGACGCAATAGTATACTGTCATAATAAATAAAATTGAGAAGCTAAAACGCTAATATATTTATGTTTATGAAAGGATTAATATAATAACTTTACCAGAGAAATTATAGTTAAATTATGAGACACCTGATATATCGGGTAATTAAAGTTGTTGTAATGTTTTATTGCATTCACTTAGATATGATGTTAATATGCAATTTTAATGTTTTAATTATCGCATCTTATAAAATCTTGACAGAGAGTTTCTGTCTTCCGCATTTATTTATACGACGTCAGTGATAGATTCGAAAGTCTTGATGCACACACATAAATATTCAATTGTCATTAATTACCTAGCGAGAAGGATGAAAGTCGTAGATACCGATCTAATACAATCATTGCTTTTAGAGAGAGTATCTATTGTTGGTAAACTCAGTGCATGAATATTCTCGTTTTTATAAAAAAAAGTAAATAATTATAAAAAGTAAATAATTAATAATCAAAGAACATGGTCAAAATAGAAAGTAACGGTTTTAACATTAAAACTTATAGAACTCGTTTTTAAATAACATACCTCTCCCTTACTCATATTTTGTCCTTTCTAAAGTATAATGAGTATGACATAAATCTTGACAAAAATCTTGTTACGTATGTAATAATATTGTTAATTTGTTTACTTTAGAATTATTAAATAAAATATAATTTTATATGTGTATGTATAAATGTAGATGTATATTTGTGTGAATGTGTATGTATACGCAAGTTTTTATTAAATTACGGATATTACAAGTTTAATTGAAGCAATATCATAAATATATATTAATATATTAAAACTGTTCAGGAAGAGAAACTTGATTGCATTTTCTTGAAAAAAATCATAGACAGGATGTTACATGGACATCGAATAGGAAGTAAAGTCAAGGACATTACTTGGCTCACTTTCGTTATCGAAAGGCTGTGAACGTCTTTTGCAGTGGAACGGATAAGTCGCGCGAAGCGGATAAGAACTGCCCTTTCTCTAGGCCGTTCTAGTAACGAGCTAAGTAACGATAGATAGATAGTTGAATACGCAATACACAATTCTCACACGGATCCGTATCGTTCTCTACAATTTTATTTTCAACATCTTGAATACCGGATTGACAAACAAAACTATAACACAAAACAGTTCTAATTGTAATGGCAATTCACTGTATAGTGAAAAAATTTTGCTAAAATTTCGCTGAAATTATTCTAATTTTTCTAACAATTTTCATTAAAATATCAACAAAACTTCAGCAAAATTTTAGCAAAATTTCAGAAAAATAAAATTAATATAGTTTTATATAATTTTATTGTTGAAATAAGTATGCATTGTTGATTAGCATTACATTCCAAAATACACATGACAAAATTATGAGAAAAATATTTCTCTCTAAATTCGGAAATTAATTTCATATACTCTCAAGCGATTACCCTTTCTAATGTTATACCAAATTTAGCGTTGCTTAATCTCTGCGATCGTATATAAGAATTACTCCCACGACGATCTATAAACACTGTTAATGAATATATAACATTGTGACATATTTATCAAAGATGTAAAAAAATTGGAACACCTATATATAATTAAAGTATATTTCTTTCATAATTCACATATGTAATTATATGTATGTGTATATGTACAGAGTGTCCGATAATGACCGTATAATCTCCCGTGGGTAGAGTAGACTAAACTTAATTGAAAAGTCCTTTATCATTTTATAATTTTTGCAATAGTTAACGAGTT
Source organism: Atta colombica (assembly GCF_001594045.1). Lineage (NCBI taxonomy): Eukaryota > Metazoa > Arthropoda > Insecta > Hymenoptera > Formicidae > Atta > Atta colombica. The sequence continues at coordinate 2,363,473 of NW_017259336.1, read as the reverse complement.
ATTAATTTTTAAAGATTGTTGAATAAGCGGATAAAATAGCGTAAGACAACTTTAAGATATTTTTCAGAGTTCTTTATAAAATATCTTAAAGATGTTTATTGTAAATAATTAACAATTGTATTTTAATCATTTATGACACAATTACGACAAAATTAGAATTAAAATTAGAACCAAAAATAAATTATCTTTGTGTTAATATCGCTTTTTACATATTCCTCCAAATCCGACATTGAAAATTCGTTACAAATAATAAGTAATTTATTATAACTTTATTTATAATTAATACAATGTCGCATCTAAAAACTAAAATGAAGAAAAGATTTAACGAAACGACATTGCTTTCTTGTGTTCTAATCATCAATAAGCAAGCATAGATTGCGGAATAATTTTGACGATTGTTATGAGACTGTAAAACGTCGATAGAAATTAATGGAAATAACATAACTTGTTTAGAAACTTTCATCTCTCTTCAATTTACTAATATTTCGAGATCAACTGAATTGTTTTCTACGCTGACTTTCTCGAGCTTCGCACCATTACAACCACTTGCCTACATAAGCACAAAGAAGGAGTTCCATTGTGGCATTTATGAAGCTGCAATTAGATAGCATATTAGAATAGAATTATTGAATATCCTTTCTTCAAGTAATACAAGCAGCTGTGGAAAATTGCAATAGATTGCGCACGTGCGCGAGTGTCTTTGTTAATACATATATGGATGAGATTCATACATCGAGCAATATATCATATCGATTCATCCACCACTATTATAGAAAATTGAAATTTATAATTATTATCAATTACACGTGTATTAGATTAAAATTAAACAATCAAAGATAATTATATAAGAAAAGTTTTTGTGTAATAAAATAAAACTTTGTAATTTTTTTTTAATTATACATATATGAAATGTTTATCGATCGCTATTTATATATAGTTTGTTGGTCCATTTAAATATTTTAAATTATACACAAATATGGCACATAATATCAAATTTGAACACTTTAATTATATAATCATTTGATATTGTATGATATTTCGATAAGAATCAAATAATATAGCAAAAAATATTTTTAAAGAATATTAAAGTGATATTAAGTTTGATATTATATATCGAGTTTGCGTGTTTGCGACTTTAATGGATAATTTATTCGTAGATTTACAAGATACATTGTGGGAGATATATTTTTGATTAATCTGTAGCTGCGAGTGAGTTCTTAGACATTCCGTATAGATAGACATACACTTCGTTTCATGACAAGCTGTAATAAATCGATGTGACACGTAAGCTAATAATGAAGTCGAATCACATATACACACGGACAATACATGACAAATGTAAAACATGTTTCGCATGTGATCAACTCTCATTTCTGTCACATCGCAAATCATAGCTAATGATTAAGTAGATACAATTATCAGGTACATTAAAGCGATGACTACTAATCCTTTTCTATATTTTTTATTATTACGGAGACGCAACGTTTCCAGAATATAATTAGAAAGTGGTCCATTAAAATGCATTTAGATAATTTGCGTAGATAGAGATAATAAAAATTCACACAATGGCCTGCATCGGTTTACGAATTGATTCTAACTAAATATTTTTTTTTTTACAAAATAATTGAAATAGATTATCAACCGTACACATTCTCTTCGAACACGTATGCGCACACACTCGTCGTATCATAAAGATTAATATGCCAAGCAAACAATGCGATTTCAACGTATGATTTCTGGATATATCATACGATATTGCACAAAATGCGGTCGTCTGATATACACAAAGCGATTATTCGCCCAGTGTCACGCTTGAATAACGAGATGACGTGGATAAGTACAAACTGTACATGTTCATGCGATGACGTCACAGTAACTCTCTAATTTAAGATTTACCTGATTTCAATTTTACTCATTGCATTGATTGATTAAGTAAAAAATTAATGAAATTAACGAAATTAAAAATTAATAAAATGAAAAATGAATGTAACATCAAATATGTATAGTTTATCGAAGCAAAAGACATAGAGCATCCATGTATAAAATTAGTCTACAAAAATGAGAGAAAATACGAAGACGGCTAATTTCTATCTTTTCCATTTAACCAAGCACACAATATGTTAGAAAGAGGAGGAGAGAAGCCATCTTCAGCTCTTTCTTTCTCTCTTTTATTTTTGTTCACTATATTTATACTATTTATACTATTATTATTTATACTAGTTATACTATTTAGATTTCTTATACTATTTATGGATAGTGTAGTCCATGTTGTTATATTGATTACAAGAAAGAATATTATATAATCTGTTATATTAGAAGATGTATATTATTTATCTAAAGAATGCATTAGCTGCAATCATATTTTTTCGATTTTTCTCGATAAATATTCTAATCAATATCGGTTCGATTGAATGAAGGATAGTATAACCATGTATTAGAATAATATTCAGTATGAAATTTCCTCAGATTTGCACACATCAAGATAACTTTCATTCAAATTCAATTAGTTTCGATCCCAAAGAGACCTGTTATTAATTCTTATTATAATTTGCAGTATCAAAGTGCATCTAAAAAAATAATGCCAATTTTTGAAGTTTTGCCTCTGTCTACGTAATTACGACAAAAAATGTGAATCATACGGTTAGAAAGGAGATACTGTTTATTAAAATAATTAAATAATTTATTAAGGGCCGGTTATTCCACTTTTTGGTAAATTTTATTTGCGAGATAAATCTGGTAATCCGCGCATGTGATTGAGTAATTTTGCTAATTACCCAACAGGTAAAATTTACCAAAAGATGGAACCTAAGAAAATTAAATTAACTAGCTTTGTTGTATGTTAAATAGATTTAAATTTTCTTAAAGAAAAAGCACTGTAATACTAGTTTTGTCAAATCATATTAAGTACACTTCCTTTTTCTTTTCAATCAATAATTTTCTAATCAATAATTTAGTACAATAATTTAATAAAATTACAACTGTCTTTTTGTTTTGTAACGAAATAAAATGCAAACAATTCTTATCGATACTTTTCATACCTTTGAGTTTAACAATAGAGAAGTCCTTTAATTAAAAGTATCAGATTCAGTAATATAAAAAGATAAATCTGAAAAATTAAAAAATAGTTAATACTTGATTGCCAATAAGACGTTGCTAAATATTGCTGACAATTTTTGCTGAAAGGAAATTCTCCAAAAAATTATAAACAATCAATAGCATTTTTTTGCTATTTTATTACCGTCTGAGATCTTCTGAATTCGTGCAATCAAGATTTTATTATGAGTCAGTCACACGCTCGTTCACGGTGAGTAAACAGCGTGAGAATATGATGTACAAGTATACATTGATATCGCTGAAAAATGTCGCGTGTGCCATTATTCCGCAAAAAAGCTAAATACATGTGTATGTATATATATATATAAACTTAATGCCGACAATACACTTCTGAGAGAAGAATATAGAGATATCCTCTGGTTTTTAGAACATTCGTTAGAGATCTATGCTGTTGTATATGTATTTTATCAATATCATATGTTTTTTATTATACAATTTCTTTATCTGTTATATTTCTGTTATCTGTCAGTAAAACAAAATGCAGAATCGTGGTCATAATATAATATTTCATAGGTAAATAATTGTTTCCTATAACTATCATAAGATGATTATCAATTTCAGTAATTTATGTTATTGTACCGTATTCATATTTTACACTACTATATATTTAGTTTATATTTTTGTCACAACATTTCGTTTATAATTAAAAGGAAGAAATTCTGTATAAAGTAGACTAATATGGCCAATGTAGACATATTAATATACACTAATAGGATAACTCCGGTATATACACATATGCCGTACCTATCAAAAACTTAATTTATTAAATATTATTTACTATGTTTAAAGAGAGAGAGTAAACGAACTATATCAGTAAAAACTTTATACTGTCTACTATTATGAAAAAAATATTAGAAGTCTGAAATATTTATATTAAAAAATGGACTTTTTTAAACCCTTACATTTTTGCCGTATGTCCCATAGAGGTCCCATATATGGTTACTCATAGGAGAAGGAGAGGTATGTACAGCTCATAAAAAATTTACAAATAATACATATAAATAAAATGTAAAATGATACAATAAAATGCTTTTACTTATAAAATGCGTTTACAAAGTTTTATTAAGGAATAAGAATGATAAATATGTATATGAAATAATAAATAATAATTACAATCTTCCCACATGTATTACAAGTGATGACATAAGGTACATATTTCAATAATGCGTTTATTACATTTAGTGCACTGAATTTAATCTGAGCTCTTTGTATGCTTTGGGCATACATCTCGCTTGCTAAAAATGCCATATATCCCAAACAGGGATGTACAAGACAACAAACTAAAGAACACAAAAGCAAAGTACTTATGTTTTACAACATGCTTTATTATTCCTCTACACTCATGTATCACGAAATAATCACCAAGTCTTTTGCACATCCTAGTAACCATTTTATGTAGATTATAATTTATGATGGTGCTATTGTACTTAACACAGTGACAAATCGATTCAACTCACAATAATTTTATTAATATTAACAATAAGAAATTGAAATCGTAACACTATACTAATATAACATAAAGACATGTAACAGAGAATAATTGCGGAAAAATTACCTCCTTCTATTTTTTCTGACTTTTGCAGCGTAAATTTCAACACGGCGTATTTGCCAGAGTTATCCTATACACATAGTAATGAGATCCATTCTACCACCTTTTCCTGTCTAGGGATGTCCGACTTTCCACTCGAAGCGAAGTCTATCTCGGTCCCTCCCTGTCTAGGAAATGTCAGAAAATTATAAAATATTTATGATATTTTTCTTGTTATAATAATTTTTTGATGAATAATGAACAATTAAAATCTTTTTAAGGTCACAACCTTGGCAATATATGTCAAGGTGAAGGTCATCCGAGAGAATATATATTTTATATATAAATATATATTTATTTATTTATTTATTTATTTATATAAAATATTCAATTTCTCTCTCAATTATATAGTCATTCGCGCAAGGACGAATTGAAAGCGGTTTCAGAGGCATGTATTCATTTAATATATCTAAGGACCACTTCGACCAATCCTGATTAATTTTAATCGACTAAATAGTCCTTTGAGATCGACCAATCGTATTTGTCAATGACAGATGTAATTGGCCTATTCCAATGGACTAATCGTCGATTAAAGTTAATTGAATTAATTGAAGTTGGTCGAAGTGGCCCTAAGCTGTTTTTCTTCCGATCGATTGTCTTTCCGATAACGAATAACGAACAAAATAGCCGTTCGTGTTAATTTTATGTGCACTTAATCATATTAATTCGCATGTATACGCGCGTTTAACTTATACAACATGAATTTATACAACCTACGACACGTTATGAGAAAAGTCTTGGGAGGAAGCTTGGTGGAAATGAGTACGGTTGCATGGTGAATGATTGCGATATAACACGGTATCAATCTTGTTCAGAAATCAAAACAAAAGAGGATTTAGTCATATATACATTAAATCTATATTGTCTTCTACTTAATTTTGTCTTATTTTGTGATCTTGGGTCTTATATAGTAGTAATGAATATGATCGATTGTTGTATTAACTTCTATTTTGTTAAGAGTTACCATATTAGAATACCAAAACTAATCTTCAATTTAGATCCAGTTTTTCAAACAAATGGCAAATAATAGAAAGTAAGGAAAATGAAGGAGTCCAATGGCGGGACTTGCGCCTATATGTGCCGAATGTGCAGTCGAGTGCAAGATAGACTGCGGAAAAGTTACGGATATGAGAACCCCACTTGGTCTGCGAACCACGGGCGCGGCCTTTTCCCTCGGACTATAAAGCCACTACACTTCACTTCTACCAAACATTCGCTCGGCAATTCCGTCACTTACTCGCTCTCACCATGTGGCTGCTTATCCTCGCAGGTGAGTGCGATCACGTCACATTCTCACAAGAAAAGGATAAAATTTTGCAGTGCAAAAGTGCTTATGATTCAATTCATATCGCCCCCTTTTTATCAACTTATCTCCATGTGAATAACACGCTGCGGAGTGTACGTGCAACGATAATTCATGCGTGTGTGTTTTTTTTGTTGCGAAACGTGGATGTGAATTTTGTGTGGGGAAAACGGATTCTGCTCTTCACTACAATAGGAAATTACTCACAAAAAATTGAAAAAATGTATTTTGAATTGTTTCATTTTATTATGCAAATGTATATTCATTTTTATTGTTTTTTAATGAAAAATATAGAAGGATAACGATTATTTTATATTTATGTTTTCTGATGAAAACATTGAAATATTTTTCAAATGATGAATATGTTTAAGGAGATTGATTTTCATTTTTTATTAAAAATATAAAAGCGCTATACGCACATTTAATTTTTAAAAATATAAATCAATAAATACAAATTGATACAACTATTAATTTCAGTAAAGTTTTTACATGAATTTTATGTAAATTTCAAATAAAATAATATATATGTATTATATTATATTTAAATATCAAATAACTTTAAAAAACTGTTTATTTAGTAGATAATTTAATAGATAATTTAGTCTACTAAATCTTTTTTATTGTTTTGTCTTTTACTAATGAGTAGATGTTTCGTAAAATTTTTTAATGGTATTTATTCTATTAAAAATATCACTTATATAGTTAATGAAAAAAAATTTGAAATTGAAAATGTATTAATATTTATATTTTCAACATAAAACTAATCAAAACTGTATAAAAGTTGTGTAAACAACAGCGTACATATTTATTTATATATTCATATTAAATTTATATTTGTTTATTTATTATTATATTTAGTTATTATACTTTCACTTACAAAATAATGAAAAAATTTTTAATTTTTTGTGAAGTAATCGAACCCTATATATGATCTACCTAAACCTTTGCGATTTTATCTAATTTTTGAGTTCAAAATTAAAAATTCTGATCAGATTCAAAAAAGAAAACACTTCTAAATATTAAAACAATATAAGATGTTTTCAAATATTTATAGTACACTAAACATTTTAAGAAAAGATAACATTTAGGTGATATTAGGTATATATAACTAAATATGTTTTCCCCTTTTTCGTAAACAAATGCTGGAAAATACAAAATAAAGTCCCATTACTTCTGTAAGATTATAAGATTATTAACATATCGACACGTTTTTTATTGGTATATTAAAGGATACAAAAAACAATTTTCTAAGCAACTGACTTTTTTTACTTATTTACTTATTTCCACAAAGTTTAGCAAATGAATTATAGCCAACTCAATTAGATGCATTAATGTGCATCAATGCATAGTGCATATTAAAGTTTAATATTGATTTAATTTAGATGTAAAAGTGAAATATTTTCAATTAAAAATACATATTTTACTTAACAATACAATAAAATGTATTGAAGATAGTTTAACCCGTTTCTATATATTCTATATTAAACTTTATATCAATTCCTATATGACAGCTTTAATATCTAGTGTGCACTAAATGCATCCGATCGAATTTAAATCTATGATCTGGAATAACAAAAAGAAGTTATACAATTAATGTGCACACTCAATGTATTTAGATTGCTTCTTTGGTTATAAACAAAACATTATGACAAAAATATATAAACTAAATACAGTGTTATAAAATATAAATATAGAATTACAACACAATAAACTATGGAATTTAATAACTATCTCTTAGTAGTAATAAAAAAACAATTATTAGGTATATACTTACAAAATATTATATCTACATTGTGTTCTGTATTTTACTTTACTGTACTTTACTTTACTCAATAACAGAATAAACAAAGTGAACAATAAAATGAATCGAGTTAGATGGCAACCTGCAGGATTTATTACTGCAGCTTGTTGAATTAAGGCGTAATTGCACAGTGAGTAGGGCATATTGGATTTTAAGCCCATATACAGTCTAATTATTTTATATGTCTAATTATCTTATATATCTTATATTTTAAATTAATTTATATCTATGATTATACAAAGTTTCATGGCGATACAGAGATTAATTGTTCTGTAAATGAATAAAGTTTATTTATAGAACAATTAATTCTTTTATTTATTTATTCACAATTAATCTGTGCATTGCAATAGAAAGAATTTCTGTATTTTTGGCAATTTGAAAAACACGCATGTTGAATTTATCGTTTTTACTTGCTGAATCCGAAAATTATAATTAAAATAGTTTTAATTTTTTGGGAAATATACTTTTGGAACATATTACAATACAATACATTTTATTAAAAGAATGCAACAGCTAATTTTTTTATTATTTTGTTAAATCGTGTTTACAATAATTTCTTTTTGTTTTTACTAAAATATTTTTTTTTCATTAAAATTAATTATTATTAAAGTTATGACTCACTTGCATTGTACAATAAATAAGATTTCGTAATGAAGGCTATTATTGTGTAGAGCGTTTATGAAGCGGAATATACTAAAGGCCTATTCTTTATAGTATTTCTTGCACGGCTCTCTTTTTCCTCCAGCGTAAAGAGAAGAAGAAGCACATCCTTTTTAAAATTAAAAACTTTTATTTTTCCGATAAACGATTTAAATGATTAAATTAAACAACAAAAACAATAAGACTACAAGCCAAATTAGATATATTAGATTTAATACTAAATTAACATATTTTTATTATCATTTTATGTTATCATTATTTTTTATGTTAAATACAATTTATTGAAATTCAACGGTGCAGATTATAAAAATAATTAATCAAAACAAGATAATTCTCGCATATTGTATCATAATCAATTCATACTTGTCATTCTTTGAAATTAATGGAGATGATCGTCTATTATCATGTCAGTTCGAGTTTCCACATTGTAAATGATCAATATATAAAACGTAGTAAATTAAACGTTCAGTTATAACGTTTCAGTTATAACGTTTCAAATGTAGAGAATTTCAACTTGTTTGAAGTATGACTTCATTTCTAAAATTTTTAATGGTGCGTAAAAGTTCATATATTAGACAATCAAGCTGTAGGCAATAAGCAATCAATTTGTAAGGAAATAAGAGTAGACAAACGGTGCTGTAGACAATCGATTTGTAGGCAAAAGAAACCCTCGCAGAAATTATATAAATTCACAAGAAAGAAATATGATTAGACATAAAGAATCGCCTTGACCACGTATGACCTTTTTCACCTAGGCATATTTAATTTTTATCAAGCAATTTTTTACTAAAAAAATGTAAGTTTATAAAAATGAAAAATAAAGGACAATTATTATTATTATTATTATTATTATTATTATTTTTATTGAAGTAAATTTTTTTAACTTTTATTTAAAAAATTTTTTCTAACCTTTATAGTTTTATAATATTAAACAATATTTGCTTATTTAACAATATTTGCTTCGAAAAAAAATCAATTTTCTTTCAAGGAGTATTTTACCCCCTGAAAAAAATACCTATGTGAAAAAATATATGTTTCTTATTTTAATTTGAATTACAATATATGAAAAATTTATCAAAATTGAAAGGAGATATTTCTCTGCTTTCCCTTGTTAATGTTTCTTAAATTAGATTAACGTACAATTTTAATAGAAAATAGTAGATAGCGGTTTTCTTCAATTTATTAAATAAGTTATATGCATTAATTCTTACATACATATTTGTTATAAAAATTTCTCTTTTTTCTAATTATCTTTTTTTCAAACAGAATAAAATATACTTATTAGTACACAACAAAATGTATACATTTACGTGTAGTAAATGTATTTTCTCTTTTATTGTATAATATATTTCTGATTGATAATTAAACTGAAATACTCTTAATGAACATCATGATGTAATTGAATGCAATTTAATTATATGTTCAACTGTATTATACTGTACTTTATTAAGCTAATATCAACTTTAGCAATATGGATGGCAATGTTCAGATCAGTAGAAAGTTGCTTCCGACGTACGTTTATGCAAAGAGTAGCTATACGCACTATAACATATCAGTTTCTACTTGACATGCCGTGTAATTTTATTTTCTTTTGCGAGTTTCTTCATAGTCCATGACACCGCTGTAAAACATCCTTCTCGTAACATGAAGCTATCAGATTTTCTCATCTTCGAAAGAATTCACGTAACGATAATTGCACGAGAAGCCGCAGGGTCTCTTTGCCTAATTTCCTCCTTAGTACACTGATACAATGCCGCAATGAGAACTCGAATCTATGTTTTATGATCTCTCGTTTCCTCCAATGTATAAAAAACCGTCAAGTTAAGAAACGCGTTTCCTTCCTAGGCTATTATTGCATGTTATCGAGATCTTTCATGTCGTCGCTATGATGACGGGATAAATTTTTATTCACATATTAACAGATCTTTATTATTGTATTTTCCTAATTTAGTCATTAAATTGTATTTAAAATATTTATCATTCGAAATATTTTTAAAATAGATTTGATGCAAAATATTGAAATAGTAATTGTATCAAAGTTTGTTTAACGCCATTTAACGAATATAAAAAGTTAACTTCATTTCGCATAAATAATAAAAAATGTTTATATTATTAAAATTATGTAGAAGATAATTGCAAACGACTATAATTTTATCAATAATACAGAAAAAAAGTCACGTGTTAATTATATTTATTGCATTTTTTATATAATTTTTTTATTTATATAGTAATGACTCTGTATGGCATTTATATAGATTATGTTTATATGAAATTATCCGCCGCGGGCGATGATATTTCGTAACTAATCATTAAATATTTTCTATATATGGCGACTATTCTCATTTTTATAAATTTATTATTTATTTGCTCTGTTATATACGTTATTTATAACACAAATCAGTAATAGCCACGACAGTTGAAATGAAAAATCTCACGCGCTCGTATCGCCATCGATTGAGAAATCGATGTCGAACATAAATTGCGTGAACGAACGGTATCGCCTTTCTAACCGATATACCATATAGTACCGGGTTGCAGCTGCAACTGCTACCAACTTGAAAATCGAAAGTAGTCAAAGCGGAAGATTGTTACGTACAATATGTATAGATAAATAAATAAATAATTTATCCATAACATATTTTATTTATTTATTTATTAAAAATAATAAAATTTTAATCGAGAGAATGTTCAATAAACACAAGGAGTCCTATGGCATACTGCGCTTCTGCGTACTCCGACTTGGTGCAATCTAATTAATCAGCTGTAATCGTTAATAAATTGATAAATAATAGTCTGAGCTAAAAAATCGGAAAGAAAGAAAATTGGAAGAAAACTTTTAGTTCAAAATTTCATCCTTTTTCATTCCCAAAATATTAAGAAGAAATATTATGAGACACCCTGTATATCTATAATATAGAAATACATATAATATATATATGTACATATAACAGGGTATTTTTCAAATAATACCTAATAACTCTAATTATATAATGTATATATATATATATATATATATATAGTATAAACATATATAGTGCTATTATAGTGCATAGTCCTATCAAAAATTGAATCGAAAAGTCCTGAGCCATTTTTTCTACAATACTCAATAAAAAAATTATTACCAAGTAAATATAATTCAATTAGCGCCGTTTTTTATTCAGGCACACGTCAGTGAACCGCGCACTTGGTAAGTAGACCACTATCAAACGGTTCACTGACGTGTAGTCGAAAGGAAGGCGCCAATTGGATTAGCTTTACTCGATAATAACTGCTTCATTGAGCGTTGTACAAAAAATGGTTCAGGATATTTTGACTCAATTTTTTATTAGGGAGCATTATATGATTGGTGGGCGCTATTTAATAAATACTGTGTATACATAATACATGCTTAACATATATATAGATGTGTGTATGTATGTATGTATATTGAGAATTTTTATTTGTACATATTTTTCTGCATGTATCACTTACTAACGGCCTCTAATGAATGATTCGACCCGCGACTAAGGCGGAAGTCTGTGCGCAGCTTTAAGCTAGAACTAAAAGTGAAAACTGCCAGTAATAATATGTCACAGAATATACGCTAATATAATACTGTACATTGCCAACATGGAATATCAACACTCTTTTTCATTATCTTCTACATTCTTGCATTTCCCTTTCTTCCGTTTCTTAAATTCTTAAAAAAAAAGTGTTCCAATATACTGAATAGTCAGTATATTAAAACATTTTTTCTTAAGGGAAGTACTTCTAAATAAACAATTTCACAGTTTATTGTCTTATTTATTCAAATATTATAAACTTATTATTTATAAATATAACAAATAATAACAAATAATAATATTAAATAATATTAAATAACATTAATATTTGAAGAATTAGAGCTACTAAGGCTCAACTTCGCCGTCAGTATTTGAATATTTATTTAGATAAGAAAATAAAGTAAAGAAAACAAAACAATTGTTGATATATGATGATATAACATTATATACATTATCATAAGGTACAAGGATTGATTAGCGTTGTAATATCTAAATAGTTTTCTATAAATTTTCTCGATTATTTATTCTTAAACATTTATGATCTTAAACATTTAGGGATATTTTAAAATAAAAACTAATTTAAAGTATCAATTTTCAAAATAATCTTATAGAGACAATTTTTGCTAGAATAGAGCAGAAATATTATGTGGCCTTAAGGAATCTTGATCAGATACTCAGGACAGATTATCCGAAAGTGAAAGGTCGATGGCGTGGTTTCGCATTGTCCTTATTGCATCACTAATTTCACCTCTAATCCGCTCGAACCTATTAAACCTAACACTGCAGTTTTGAAAGATCACTTATTTGTATTATATCTATCGATCGAATCTTTGCTTGGTAGTAATTATAACTACATTGTACCAATGAAAAATAGAAAAAATCATTCTAAATTAGATTCTAAATTTTCTCCGAGAAACAATTGAAACTTATATGTATGTACATCATCATGATTATAAACAAAACATAATGACATCATGATTATAAACAAAACATTAATTAACATTTGTTTATGTCTTTTATTTGCTTAAGAATGTATGAGTTATATGTCTCAAAAATATAAAAATTTCATAGATTATCTTGATTTTTGGTCATTTTGATTTTTGAAGCCGAACATAAAAAATGTCATAGATAAATGTTCAGATTTACAATATTATTATCATATTGTTAGTAATAATATTATTCACCAATAGTCGTAGTTACTACTTCATTACCGTTTATGTTGCTAATAATTACTATTCAAGCAACTATTATAGCAACTATAGAAATATTTCAATAGTAGTTCTCAATAGTTCCATTTCATACGGATTCTATATAATAATCTAGTCTATATAATATTTATAAATATATAAATAATTATATAAATATGTAAATACAAAAATAATGTTCAATAAAGTAACATTAAGATACAAACTTCGTGAAACACATTAATTAAATAAAGTTTGTTAATTGTACGTATACACTCGCGGTATGGGGGATGTTGCTTAATCACGGCTTCCTCCTAAGGACGCGCATATAGTATTATTACTCAACGAGGGAAAAATTACGCACATCCGTGCAATATCCCACGGACTAACAAAAGAAGGAAAGCTAACCGGATTGCCGCACGCTTTTCTCTCTTTATTTCAAAAGAATCGGCGTGATCATATTTATAATAATACTGCTTTTATAGAAAATGAGACAATGTAATAATTTATTTCAAAATGTCTTTCTTCAAATTTAGTACTTTAAATTCGCAAAATAATTTTGTAATTTAAATTATTTAACACATAAGTCGTAATTTTGTGCCATTATTGATACTAATCTAAATTTTTAATTCTCTGAATCTTTAAATACTTAGTTAATTTGCAAAATAAGTTCTTTAATAAATTTTATATCTCTTTTTTCATAAATAACACTTTTCATTGGATCCACCTCCAATTTGGCTTATGTAGTGTTTTTTATTTAGTTATTTATTTGCAATGTAGAATCACGTAGAAAAAGAATTATATGCCGAATAAATTCATAGTTAAGGAGATTTGTTATTTTTCAGTGAAAATTAGAAAATCTATAAATCCTCATATAAATCATAAATTTAATGAGCACCATCAAATTTAGTCTATTTCATTTTTTTTATTGTTAAAGAAAACTAATTTGTTTAACATCTTCATTAGAAAACCATAGCAAGGTCGTAACACGTCATTTTCTCAATTCTTGTATATCTTCATCATTTATAATCAAAATACTGTAATTACATCTTTATTGCACGATATGTAAATCAAATTTTGCGATAATAACTTATGATTCTTAGTGAGTAAATTGCTAAAGAAACTGGTAATGAAGGCATGCATTTTGTGAAATCATTATGCCGCTTACGTGATGTGGGTATAAGAAGCAAAAAATGTAAAAGGAAACTTTCCTCGACTTCACTTTCAGGATCATCCAAGAATTATCAAGATTAACTTTTAAATGATTAGAAATAATTAAAAAAAGCGTTTCTAAAAGATACGCGAATTAATTAGTTAAGCATTTTAAATAAAATAAATGTTTCCATTTCTCTTTCTCTTTCTACGTAAACACTTACTTTATAAATATACATATTTTGAAGTATGATTTATTAACGATGCATTAAAGTATCGAGAAAAGTATTATTTATATATCAACAAAATTTAAAAATTAATAAAATTAATATTAATGAAATTAATAAAATATATGGCAGTCAAAACAAAGATATTAAACTTCGTTTTAATTAAGATTCTATGATTATTAATTATCTTGTAAAAAAATTACTTTGTAAAAAATTGCTAAAGCTAATATGTAATATATTAACAAATGTTTTAGTATACGACATCGATTTTTCACTTTTACAGCACAGTTTGCAATTTTTACACATATAATACAATTCTAATTTTAATTTTACATCATTCTGTCAAAGAAACACAATGAAATATTTATCGATTTTCTTATTATTTTATTACGAGCTTAATTTGAATTGCATACTAATGCAAAATTGATCTAATAACACTGTCAATATGTAAATTTAATTTTTTTTATTTTTAATATCATAGCATACGTAAGTACATAAAAATTAACGTATTAGATACAGTTCATTAACCGAACTGTTCATACGCTTATTTCTTTCCGTTACGACAAGGCGCCTGGAAATGTTGAAAGCAAAATCCGTGGGAAGAGTTTCTTGAGCGCACGTCGTTGTAACTTTCTCTGCATTACTTTCCCAGCTCTATTCTAAGCGTTCGCGGTCAGGCAGAACGATATAGGTAAAAGTCACTTCCACGTTCGATTATTCAACTCCATCAAACTCCAAAAGGAAATGTATATAGGATTTGGCATTTTATGCAGCAGACAATTTTCACGCGCACGTGCGCGCGTGCACGTTTTGAAAAATTTCAAAAGAAATTTTTATCGTATGACATAATAGAAGAAATGTACATAAAAAAACATATTTGTTGATTAACACATTTATTACATTTATTATATTTATTAAAGTAATTAATTTTTAAATAAAGAAATCTTTTTAATTTGAGTAAAAATGTCAAAATTTCTAAACCAGTTAAGAACGATTTTGTATATTTCAATATTTGAAATCAACAGGTCTCCTTACAATCTCCGCTGGAGAGGAGATCAGCTTCGCTAAGAAAACGGCGTCATCAGTGACTAATGCTGATGACATTGTTTTGCTAGAGGTCGATATCAAAGATCCTGTCAAGAGATCACCAGTTTCAAGCAACGGCATTTATGGAGCTTCACCTAGCCAATTCGTTATTCGACACGGTGATGACTCTCAAGAGGTATGAAATAATTTTATCGTATATATATCCATTAAATTTCAACTAATCGCATTATAGAATATTCAGTATTAAATATTTCGTCGAATATTCAGCATTATTGTCATTGGTCAATATGACTATATTGATTGCTTATTCGCCTACTAACGTGCTGACTAACTAGCCATGAACAGACTATTTTTATAAGACATTTGAATAACAGCATGTAGAAAGAGAGAGAGAGAGAGAGAGAGAGAGAGAGAGAGAGAGAGAGAGAGAGAAAAAGAGAAAGAAAGACTTAGGTCCGCCTTCAAGATCTAGGTGTTCTGATGCAACGAGGTAGTAGTCAGCTTTGCTAGACTCTATTACTCTCATTACTTGTATGAGGATTTCCATTTCACCAGTGCACTTCGAGGATAACGAGAGATTGTACATTCCGTGAAACACCGGATCCCTCTCTCCCCCTACTGTCTCTCAGCATTTTTATCCTTTCTTGTTAAATGAAGTTAAACTTCTAATAAGCTTGAAATTAAAATAATTATTCAATATATGTTACTTTTATCAGCTGTTACTTTAGATGGATTTTTATGATTAATATTATTAAAAATATTTATTATATTGTTAAAATATATAGCATATAAGGAACATAAAATTGTATGATAAAAAACAAAGTATACATTTTCAAAAATGATATTAATATGACAATAAGCGATAATAATTTTTCATAAATCAAGTTAAGTGGCTGAATATTTGATGGAACATCATAAATTAAGTTAAATAAATAGAAGTATTGTAAAAAATATTTTATTTCCATAAATTTAAACTGATATACTCAAAAGATGCGCAAAAATATGAATAAATTTTTATTATTATCAATTACCATTGTATTGATTCAATAAATAATATTAGATATATTCGCAAATCTATAGATTCGATTACAAAAAAAAAGGTAACGGAGATTTTGCCGAGATGTGTGCTGCCTACGCGGTCGCTCGTGATCGCTCAGTAGTGCCGCTGCTCGAATGCAATCATTCGCTTGCATAACGCTTGCAAGTTTGCACGCCTTCTAATCGCCTCGACCTGACAGAACCGGTACAACCACACCCACTAACAGCCGAGTATAAGTTTCTAGTTTTATCTCATACGCTTATAGAATTATAACCTTCCCCACGGCCTTGTGTACCGTTACAGCGAGATGAGTCACTTTCGTGATCATTGCTTCTTTATCGGTCACTATCCAGCTCATCTACTGAGTTGTTGCGATAACTTACAGAGCAATAATCTAACCTTCGATTATTTGTTTCAAGTTATTAATAAGATCAAGTTCATTCACAGAATAATGGAAATGAAACAAAATAGAATATATCACCTTTAATTATTATTTCTTTTATTTGCGTTACCTTTAATTAATTTTTAATTAATTTTTACTTTTTATTTTTTATTTTCAATTACAAGTCTCGAAAATTTGAAAAAATTTACCAATATATAGCTGTAGATTAAGGCTATCAATATCCAGAATCGTCTCGGATATTCCTACTCTAATTCATAGGTATATTACCCGAGTAATATTTTGATAAATAATTCGAGACATTTTGGTTGTCTATATTACAATTTCCTTAATACAAATCAAGTAATTGTAAATCGAAATAATCGAGTGCAGCAAGAAAGTCTGTCAGATTACCAAATCTGAAGTATGTAACCGTCATTTAGCTGTTAAACTAAGTGCTATTACACTCCATAAACTGCACAATAAATAACAATAAGTTAAATAACGATCGGCAAAACGAATGCCACGACACCAAGCATTCACTTTCTTTAACGACATATTCACAGTGAAGTATACAAAACAACCGAGGTGTCTCGAATTATTTATCAAGAGATTGTATTGTACAAGACTGCTGGCTTGAATTAAGCCGAAAGTTCGGTATTTGTTATACATATGTAATATTAAGAAATATATATTGATATAATCGCTTCAATTACTGTAAATTTAGGCTCTTATTTGTCCGTTTTTTTATTTATTGTTTATTTTGAAAACGAAATATTCGGAACAATAAAAAATTTATATTCTTTATCTATAATACTTATATAAGTAATTGGGTAATAAAGGGGGGGTAATAAAGGGACCAGGATACTCTCATGATAATCCCTATTATGATATCTTATAGATACGTTTTAGTTTTGCTTAGTTCCCAAAATTATTTATATTATAATTGCGCATAGTATTTTGTTGTATATAACTATTGTAATCAATTTTGTATTTAAAATTTTATCGAACTTTGCGTGAAATCTATTATTTGCCTGCTTTTTAACGCTGATTTAGATAGTTCACCATCAAGATTAAGGGTGTGAGCACACGAGGTAACACGACATCTCTTTGTGATTTCACAAGACAAGCATTGACTCGTTCACATACCGATTGTGCGAATGAATCGGCATTTATCTTGTCACAAATGTTATAAAATGCCCTCACGTACTCGCATCCTTAAGACAATTTCTCGCTATAACGCAAATGTTTATTAACGTAGAAAAATGTACAAATTTCAGCTATCGCCCGAATACTTAGCTGTTCTACGACAATTCACCGGAACTGAGCCGCAGGCATACGCAAGACCCAATGAGCCTCAGCGTAGGCCACTTTATGCCAAACAGCAGCAGGCGCTGCAGCAGGCATATTACAATTATCGCAAACCCGTAGTTCCTGCTAGACCGAAACCTCAGTTACATCCCCAGTTGATTCAAGCTGAGGCACAGACTCAGGCATTACAGCCGACACGCGGTCCATCCGGAGCATCAACGTACCAAGTAGAATCTTACACTTCACCGAAGCTAGGCACGTTCGAGCAAGAGTTGTTGCAATTGGTATCCGCCAATCAGGCCCAAGAGTTTAATCTGATTCCGACGCAGCCTAAAACTGGCTATTCCCAACAAGAATATGTAAAACCAACGGCGGCACCGGTGCCTCAGTTACCTCCCAACACACAATACCAACAATATCATATTGAAACTAGTCCGCCTCCTCGTTATCCGCCACAACAACAAGTGGCGGCGACGTATCAGTCGATCGAGCAACCAATTCAGATTCAGTACCAAACGCAAGCGGTAGATTATGCGACAAAAGGAATCGAATCTTTCCGACCATCTCCGCAATACGACTACGAAAGCGACGGTGGTCAATTGAAAGCTCATCAAGGGCAGACCCAGGCGGAAATTGAAGCAAATGCCAGAGCTCAGGCTCAGGCCGAAGCGCAGGCCTTAGCTTTTCAGAAAATTGCTCAGGCATCATATCAAAAACATCATGACACCGCTTTAGAACAGATCAGAATCGATCACGAGAGGTATAGACAACAGAGCGCCTTGGAACAAATTCAACAAGGAGAGCAAGTGAGCGAAGCCGGACGAGCTCACATCGAAGGTCGGTTGGAACCTAAGGATCCAGAGGCCGCGTACAGGGCAAAATTAAAGGCGCAGGCGGCTGCCGAAGCCGCCGAAGCCAGGAGACTTCAGGCAGCTGCTGAACAGAAAGCCCACACTGACGCTGTACGTCAAGTCGAGGCTCAACAGCAGGCCCATGTAAGAGCACAGGAGAAGGCTCATATCGACGCTTTGAACTTTGAAAGAAATCAATTGCGTGCTCAGGCCCAAGCTCAGGCATTAGCGGAGGCTCAAGCCTTAGCATTGTACAAAATTTATCAGCAGTCACGCGCCAAAGCCAACACTGAAATTTTGGCAGCCGCTAAAGCTCAGGCAGAATCTAAGAAGGTAGATCCTGATGGTACACCAGTTGTTCAATATCTTTTACCTAATTCTCAAAAGCTCCCGACACTTAATAATTACTTTACCAATGATGACGTGAACAAGTATCAGGCTTCCGGCTCTACCTATGCCACTAGATCCGTGACTAAACCAGATGATTCCAGTGAAACTACCGTTCAAGAGCAAGCTTACGTTCAACCTGTTATCAATCAACCTCGTCAAGTACACAAACTCAAAGTCCCACCGACTCAGTCTTCCATTTATGTTTCTCAATCAGGTCTCTTAAAAAAGTCGCCAGTCAAATCTCTTACCATCGAAGAGGTTATTGATCAAGACCAACTAAATACTCCTCAAGTTGTACGTGTTCCCTCTCCTAAGGATCAGCAGCCTCTGACGCAAGAAGAGTTGTCTGTTCTAATTAATTCCGGTTACACCGTCACCCCGATACCTCAGACAACAAAATCGACTCAGCAGAATTACGTGCCGGAGAATGCTTCCGCAGTATACTATTTGAAGAAACAGCGACCGGCAGTCAGGCCTGAATATGTTACATATGAAGAGGTTCGATCGCAAAGATCCAGAAAGAATACACCTATTCTCAAACAAGACGACGCTAATGCTAGCGAGAAAGTCACTTACTTGGTACCCTTGGAACCCAGTTTTGGCACCAGACAACCGTCACTTAAAAATAACGAGTGATAGATTTTCGTTGTCGTAAAAGAATGATAACATTTAGAGAAACCTAAACGTTACTATTAGTTTAAATCTATTTCTTTCCTAAATTCTTTTTATTCTATCAAATGATAAAATTTTCTTTCTTTTTTTCGTTTTAAACTTATATGATTAAGGGTGCCGTGTAAACGTAGTCAAAAATAGCTACGTTAATTTTGTACGGAGAGCGTAAAATAAATTCGTTTATAAAGTTACAAATATACTATAGCAAACTTTAGAAAAATCTGTAGAGCACATATAAAAAAGATGAATATAATTTTTAAAAAATATTTTCTTGATGTATATGATAACAAACAGAATATAATTTATAATCGAAAAGATATTGCAATAATTTTACGCGCGATTATCTAGTAGATATTAAATACGGTGCTGAGTCAAATGATTATTAATTTATACTTTTTTGTAAATAATAGAATTTTAATTAATAAAAATATTTTAAAAACACGAACTATTTTAAAATCTTGCTTCATAGTACGAAGGTAATACTTCCTTTATTCTTTCTTATTCATGTCTACATCTTTCTTTTTAAATTTTTATCAACACAAAACAAAATGTTACATATTACGGAAACGAGAAATATTTTTATATATCTATTTATAAATAAGAAATGTAAATAGAAAATACAAAAAAATGAACATGCAAGAATTTTGTATGGATCAATTTCAATTATTTTATCATAGATCTTCCTAGCAAATAATATTATTAAAAACAGCTAGTTCATAATATTATTATTAATATTAAAGACATTATTAATACTCATCGTTAAGTACACTGTATTATAAGGTTTCTGTTTCTCAACATCTGAATGATGATTTTTATTCCTAACTGTTGATAAAAAAAATACAAGGTTATAAAAATTCCATTAGATTTTAAGATATTAAGCATTTTATAAAAAAAAATAATTTTAAACAATTTAAACTTATTTTTTTGCTTTACGGAGTAAAATACATGAAATACATAAAAATCACTATTCAGATGTAGAGAAACAAAAACCTTATAAATCAGTGTAGGTTTAATATTAAAAATTTTATTACTTAATTTAATATATCATTTAATATATCATTTAAAATTGTACACAAAAAAGATTTTATATCATCACATTTATTTTCATATATTCTAAAAAGTTTTTTTCTTATAACTCTATACTATATTTATATTACATCACATTTGCATTATTACATAAGAAAAATTCAAAACGAATCTAATTTTCTAAAAATTGAACAGTGACGGAATTGTTTGAGAAACGTTTCTTTTTCAGTAAAACATCTCACAAGAAACACATTATTTGTTAAGAAATAAAACATCAAAATTTATTCTATTGTGTTATGTCATATATTAACATAATCGCGTTTAAAAAATAATTATCATGAATAAAAGAAGAAAGTAATAATCTGAAAAGAATATAAAAATAATTAAGTATAATTATGCGTTTATGTTAAGCGTGTAATATAAACGCATAATATGCCCTTCACTTTATTGTATATGTATAATGATACTATTACTGCAATGATCATTATAGCGATTCGATAAACGTTTTATAAATGAAGGCAACCGATTATGAATAATTATGAAAACTGTTTCCAATAATTTATTTTTTTATCTGATAGAGTCACATGGATATTATATGTATGCAGAATGTACAAAAAGTCCCGAATTCCATAAATATCTTGAAAAGTAATTTCTGAGAAAAATATTTATTAATACACATTTTATAAATACACAAAAGTTGTAAGGTTTAAAATGATTTATTTATTGATCTTATAAGTTTTATCTTGGATGATGCTACCAAGATCAGGCCAAAATCAAATCGATTTTTTTAAGTAAAATGCTCTATTTTTTTATTTCAGAATCTAATAGTTGATGTCAAGAGATTTTCAACACTATAATAAAGTCTCTTTTAATCAATACTTTTCAAGTTATGAGATTTGAAAGTTAATATCGCTGGTATTAACATTATCTAAGGTATATCGCGTGGAAGTTGCCCGGTCGGATTTATAAATCTTGTGTATGAGCGCACGCGTGTTTGTATGAGTCTCCTCCTTTCTCTTTCTCTTTTCCTCCTCCCACATAATTATCTTTGATTGTACAATATTTACTTAAAATACTAATATTAACTGAACAGGAGCGTATATCTTTTTTAATGATGCAAGGATGAGGTGAGGTCTTACGTACAAATGACAGAATTAAATCCTCCAATCAGATCTTCACATCTAGACTCAGACAGCACAGAATATTTAGGTATTGATAGGTATTCATAAATATTTATTTCTATTTATTTTTTCAAAATATTATATAAATATTTTATATATTACATTTATATATTACATTTAAATATACTTAAATATAATTATAAATATACTTGGATATCCGAGATGATTCCTTTTGTCTACAAATCAATTGCCTACGATATTATTTGCCTACATACACTATTGCGCACAAAAATAAACATCAAAGACGAAATCATTTGTCTATAATAATACATGTAGACAAATGACTTCGTTTCTCAAGTTTTTATTTATGCACAAAAGTGCTTGTATGCAATCGATTTGTAGACGATAATATTATGTATGCAATGCAGATTGTGTGCAATATTGTCATATGTGCAAAAATGTCTTTTTCTCTTAATTTTATATTTGTGCATGTTAGATAATCGCAAATATGATGTAGGTAAACAATGCTGAAGGCAATCAATTTGTAGGCAAACAAGATTCTCCTTAAATATCAAATCAGTTTTAATGAAGAAATGTGTTTAAATGTTAAATATGTTTATTAGGATTTAATTGAAAGCTATATAACTCGTGCTACTTATATTATTATCTTGTACAAAATGCATAAAAAGTATACTATTAAAAGAAAAAGTATCTCTTTTATATGTAACAGTATCTTGCGTAAATAAAAATTGATAATATTTTTTTCTACAATAATTAAAAATTGTATAAAGGAATACAATAAATATTCTAATTTGCGTAATTTTTTGTATATATTTTAAAATGTATATCATTTTTCCTACGTTTTTGTTGTTCAATTTTTTTATTAATATCAAGATTTATTCGGTCATTTTATTTTATAAAATGATGTTGCGTGTGCATAATAGAAATTATGTATCCAAAACAATGATTTTATAAGCAACTTAAAATTTTATATTCCAAATTTTTCTACAAACTGATTATAATGTGATCCGTGCTAGTATTAGCAACTTCCTGAAACTTTCCTGCGTTACTTGGCAAGGACAACCACTGTGCTGCTATAGTTATTTATAAAACCGTAACATTGACCTCAATAATACGATAATGATTCCATTCTCTCATCTGCAGTTTTGATCATGAAATTTACTCGGATTTGTTGAAAGAATTTTGTTTGTAGAATAGAAAAAATATATATGTATAATTAAATCAAAATGATACAAAATATAATTCTATACGCAAGAAGAATATAAAACAAATTACACAGGATTATATTATATAAAATTGTATCAGCAACACATAAAATTAATTTTTAAATTGTTTTTTTACTTTCTTGTAACATCGTGCAAATATATTTGTAAAATATGTTAACTTTAATATATTTTACAATTTTTATATTTTTC
>NW_017259336.1:2336038-2339530 GCF_001594045.1 Atta colombica | reverse complement strand
ATACTATATAAAATATTTATTAGATACATATATATTAATATGTACAAAGAACATCGAGTGTAAAATCTTCAAAAAATTTTATAAATTAAAATATAATTATTTTAAAATTGTTACTTTTTTTAGATATTTATGTTAAATATTTATTTATTTTTTAAATAATTTCAAAGAAGGAGAGAAGGATTGAACACTAAACTAATGACTACTGTTCTCGATGTAATATAATGCTCATGATTGAAAACGCATGAATTAATCAGAATTAAATCCGGTTTTGACTGCATTATAGCGAAATATAACACGCAAACCGGAACAGTCCCAGTATTGCAAATGCTATTCGCATCTGGAATTCGATTGTGAGAATGCATATAAAGCAGGCTTTCGATTTGATTTCATTTTCAATTTGAGACTCTTTTTCAAGCACGTACAAGATATTTAATATTCAAATTGTACACATTATATTTACTGGACATTTTTGGGAATTAATTAAGATATAACATCGATATGTCTGATATGGCTATCGCATTCGTAAAATTGATAAAATTTATTGTGCATCTCGCAATATTTATATGATCAAAGTAAGAGTTGGAAAGATCATCACCCTTGACTCAGTTAACGGAAGATTAGCGACCTTGAACTGAAGGTAAACATGAAAGGAATCAATGAAGTCTCTGCATGGGCTAGTAAACGACCAATGGATGTTGAATTGTCGAATATTTTAACTCGTATCAAGAACACTGGTCAGGTAACGCATATACATATATAAGTCCTGTTCACCAATCTTGTGCTCAGTTAAATACATGCGAGGTAAACGCCACTTCGTTGCAAGATATTGCAAATTTTTATATATCTAAAAGGTGAATTGTAAGTGAATTATAGCATCTGAAAGGTGAATTATAAGTAAATTATACGAAATGGTTGGTATTCATAAAGACTTATATTTTTATAGCAATCATTTTACCTAATAGTATAAAAGAAATTTTATCCAATATAAAACTTTTAAAAAATATTTGTCTGAAAAGGATTACGATTTTTATTAATAAATCAAAATTATGTCGCGACATAATTGCTATAATATAAAAATACTTTATGCTTTTGTAAGAAATTTTTTATTTATTGTATTTTTATTGGGTTGTCCGAAAAGTTCGTGCCGATGTTGAAGGAAAATTGAAACGCAGAAAATTTTAATTTAATAAATATATACTAAAATTTAAATTTTAGTCGGCACGAACTTTCCGGACAATCCAATATATATTTGTTTAGTTTAATTTAATTTATGTTCCTATGTTCTACAAATTTTTAGAATAGTAATGTATTTAGACATGTATTACATACAAATTATGTCTCAGCATAATTTTAATTCATTAAATAATTATTTATATGTTAGATATATAATTATGTTAGAAATATAATTAACTTTATTAATAAGAATCTTATAATTCTTTTGAAGATAACTATTTCTTAAAAGTTTTATATTACATAAAATTTTAGGTAAACTTCTGAAAATGACCGACGCTCAATTGTCATGAATTTTGGCAGAATTTTGTTGATGGGGTGGACTTCACTTTGCGTAAAAATTCATACGCCCTTGAACAGGGAGGGAGGAAGGAACAGGAGCTCCACTCCAGCAATATATAACTTTATTTACACACTTTTGGCATTAAATTTTTTTCCAATGAAAATTCATTTGACATTTAGAATGTTTCTGCCAGAATTAATAAAAATTAGGCGTGAATTATTTTCGAAAGTTCAGTCCAAAAATTTTTTAGGGAAGCATCAGAGCATCACAAATGCTAACTAATTGCACAAATATTATCTTGTTCATCATGGTAACAACTTGCGCAGCTATGCCAATTCTTTTTCTAAATCCCGGAACGATGCTTGCTCATCCAGCTGTTATAATTAATACTGAGATGGAAGATAATTTACCTTATGAATTACGAAATAATTTCTATAAAAATCCAAGTATTGCTGCTGGTCTCGCTAAGGAATCCTGGTTTATTGATAAGGAAATGCAGGTATATAATTTTTGTAATTTACCCAGATAAAATGTAATAATTAAACATTCTTCAACTTATTATTATTAATTCTAACCATTTGATTTTTTTATACTCTATGAAATTGTATAAATTATAATATTTGTATTATTGCTACAGCATATTATGCGCTTCTTCACAATTATAAATATAATTATGAGATTACATCATTAACATCGCAATTAACAAATTCGTTATATTTTAACACTATAGAAATAATTACGGCCACTTGCATTAAGTAATTCAATTATACGTTAAGTATCCAAATATATTAAAATCGAACAGTTAGTTTTTTTTTGAACATCCATTTAATGTTACAGGTAATTGACCGAGAAGCGGACAAAATCCCGAAGGAAAAAATTTATAATGTGCTACATAACGCTGGACTCGTTCGCAGATAATATCAAGATAATGAAGAAGAATTATTAGCTAATTTGAGTGAGAACACTCGTGTGCACTGGTGTATATAAAAGTCATTATACACATACCGATTTAATCTGACAATGAGTGTAAAAATGAAAAGCAAATATTTAAAATTAGAAAATATATATTTTACCTAACAATCACAATGAAGTATTGAGTATTTCACGATTTAATCGATTTCTATATTTATAATAAACGTATAACTTTGTCAATTTACGTCTTTAATGACGTGCATCAGTGCACACTGCGAGTGCGTCCAATCAAATTCGTTATATATTATTAAATATATTTCGGTTTCCATATATTCAATAATTTAATTTCTTATTCTTTATTCATTCGTTCGTGCTCTATGGTTCAGGATTTAATTAACATAGAATGTTACATTTTGATATTTTATATTTGATATTTTATATTTTATACTGTTCTTCACATTCTGCAGGATTCCACAATCGATTTTAGCTATTTCTTAATTACTTTGATTATGATCTTATAAATGTAATACCCACAATTAATAACAGTCTAACATATACAATTCAATACTTATATAATACAATATTAATACATATAATATTATTGTATAATAGAAAGCTATTATTTTATGTACAAACTATGCAGAATTATATCGTGTATTTCATTCATTAATTATATCAGTCATAATTAATCAGATTATATCAAAGCTGAACTTGTATGATTTATCTTTTTCGTTTTTCTTTCTAACATGGAGAAAAAAAGAAGAAAGATGAACCGTACAAGACCCAATCAGCACACAATATTAAAAAAATGTTTAAAATTGGATTTAAAAATATTTATTTAGTGTAAAAATATTAAATAAATGTTTTAAAAATGTATAAATATGTGTTTAAATATTGTACTGATTGGGGAATTTTAGCTAAAAAAAAAAAAGATTATATCCCAGACAACATAAAATATTTATGATAAATATTTACTAATATTCATTTTTTAAAATGTCATGTATTATAGATGACATTAGATAGATATATTATAGATATTTCATACATATTTTATATAAAGCTTTATT
>NW_017259336.1:2334804-2335718 GCF_001594045.1 Atta colombica | reverse complement strand
AAATATATATATATAAAATATTTAGTATTCATTTAGTAATATACATTGTTATGTTTACATATTATATATATATGTAATATTTTTTATTCCCAATTTATAATATGAATGTAGTAATAAATTCATACAACATCCTTTTCTCTCTATTATTTTATCAACGTTGTCGATTTTATCGACAGTGTTAGAAAAATGGATCCACGTAGTACCCGAATCAAAAATGGATGTACTAGCGCTAATGTTCGTCGGTGTCACGAAAAATGTGCCGAAATGTTTTTTTCAGATATCTCTTTGACATATATAATATGTACATTCACGATCGCTATTTACATAATAAAAAGAAACCGAGAAAGTATAAATTATGTGCGTACAATCAGAGAGAAACCTGAGAGAGGACATGACCAAAATTATAACTGCAAAATGCTGCCACGCACTACCGCTCTATGAAGAAGTGGATGTTAACTACACAACAATATCCATATTTTTGCGGAGCTCATGATGAAAGTAGATAGTTGAAATCTCTAAAATAAATAAAATCTATTAAATTAATAACGATTTCAGCGATTTATTTCATCAGGAGCATTGCAAAAAGATGAATATTATTGAGTAGTTTACATCTACTTTAGAGGGCAGTAGTGTGCGACAGCATTTTGCGGTTACAAGTTTTGACCGTTATGTCCTCTCTCAAGTTTCTTTGCATATAACCGGTGATAAAATTGATAATGCGACTTACAAAAGCCATAAACTAGAAAAAAAAAAATTTTGATAGCAACTTAATATAAAAAAAATACAAACTTACTATTAACTATAATAAATAGATTATTATTTAACATATTTTTTAAGTTTTTGGGTTTTATAAGTATCTAAAATGATTCTGAAAACATCCCGGGAAAAAATATTTTTATATAATTAAATAAAAT
>NW_017259336.1:2333146-2334539 GCF_001594045.1 Atta colombica | reverse complement strand
TATATAATTTTTCTATATAATTTTATATATAATTATATACAATTGCATCTATTTATATACGATTATATAAAATTATATATTTACTGAAATAATTAATTTGGAAAGTTATTAAAATACATGCAATGTTACATATTTGTCTTCTTATGAATAATTACAATTGAGAACTACGGAACTATATATATATACTGACGTACGATATACTGATAAGTGTACTCGGATATAGGTGCGGTTTTTGCACATATGCAATAAATTTATTAATGAACTATATTAACTTCCAGTAAATATAGACATTAACTGTTTAGAAGAAAAAAAGCTTTGCAACTGTTGTAAAATTCTTCAAGATGATTCTTGCCATTGTCTTTTTATGGAGCTAAATATATAAATAAATTATATTGAGAAATCTTACAAGAATTTTACAGCAATTGCAAAGCTATTTTTTCTGCTGAATGTAGCTATTATGGTCCTCTTTTTTACTTTAAAATTAACATTATTTTAATTTGTCGTTATATTGATCAAATGAGAACAAATAACATCAGCTTGTTATTAAGAATTCTTTCTTTTTTTTTTACTTTTAATACATGCAAAATTTATTTATTATGCAAAAAAAATCATAAAGTACGTTATAACGTTCAAATTACTTCTATACATTTTTCAGATTATGGCAAATACAATTTAACTTGTAGAGATCCTCCATCACATCCCCTGCCATTCAATCGTCCTCTTTCCTTTACAATATCATAAAATGGGATAAATTTTCCCAAATACAAAATCAGGATAAATTTAGCCCAAATTTCGACAATACAGCACACAAAATCTTAAATACATAATCTTATAAAGAATTAATCGAACTATTGTCTTAAAAAAGTTTTAAGAGTCTTATGTTATGATTTTGGAAATACATATGTATTGCATATGTATTTTTATAATTTGTGTCAAAGTTTCTGAGACGAAGGCTTTTATTCTGTAACTTTTAATGATAATGTCGATGTTGTTATATTGTCGTTGCGTAGTTTTGTCATGTATAAAATCTCAATATATAACGATATCTATAGTTACTGTTCTTAATTAAGAATTACAAAATAGGGGCTAAAGTTACCCTATTTTGTGATATATTTCTTTACATTTTTATTACTTACATTTTTTATAGTTTATTTTATATTATACGTAATATATTACAAAAAAATTACATTATAAAACTGAAAATATTATATAATATATAATATACGCGCAAAATTTCTTTTTAACATGAAATTACAGAGAAAACATTCGATATGCATAATAACAAAATTCTCACGATCATGATATAAAATATGTAGCTAAACATCCAATTGACAAATTATTACTAGCATTTATTATTAATTATCAAATACAACTGCAAAATTTATTTTGCTTT
>NW_017259336.1:2322506-2333046 GCF_001594045.1 Atta colombica | reverse complement strand
ATAAAACTTATACATTTTACAACATATAAAAGAAAATGTTGCAACATATAAAAAAGTACACAAAACTTTAATACAAAACAATGTGACAAAATGATCTAATCAATTCCGATACATATAATTTTAAATTCTGCAACACACGTCTTCTATAATTATTATTTTTTATATAATAATAAAAATGTTATTTAACAATGTTATTAAATGTGTTGTAATCTATGATTCAAATAATATAATATGGAATGAATCAAACGATTTAATTGTATATATATATAAATTCTATTTCTCGCTTGATTATCAACAAAGAGATAACTTTATAACTCTCTAAAAAACAACGAGAAAATACTGCATTATAAATAGAAAATAACTAGTTCAACAATGAAATCAGGTCTTTCCGAATAAGACATTGGATAGTACCCGATAGAAGAATGATCTCTACGGAGAGTGTGCTCAGGTTTCACGTCATCAACGCGAAAGAAAATTAAGTGATTCGTTGGACACTAAGAACTCCGTTGCAGGAGGAAACCAATTCCAAATTTTTCGGACTGTTCTTATAATAGCGTCCATCTTGGTAACGAATTAACAATTGTTACCCTTTTCCAATTTTTTTACAATGCAAAAATAATGCAAATATTATGCAATTATTAAATATTTTAACGATAACTTAATCGATATTAATCACAATTTTATAGTACATAAGATTTGCACGCAAAAATATATTCTTTATATTATTATAAAATACAGTATCTTAACAAAATAAAAAAACATGGATAGAATAACGTTTATCGAAGGATAGTTACAAATGATTATATTTTGAAGTAATGAAATACATACGTCATTATAATTTATTATATATATGAGTACAAAAATTCTTAGGTATCAACTGTTCAAGGCGAATCGAACCAATAATAATGAGATTAAAATTTTATTCATTTTTTCATATTATTTTGTGATTTCATATTATTTTGATTTTATAATCGAATATTATTAATATAATTATTTTATATTAATCAATTTTTTTTCATCAATTTATATCAATCTTTTTTCTGCAGCAGTTACTCAAATATAGTCAAGTAATTAAATAGGATTATCTAAATAATTAATGTAATATTTAGATAATTAGAGCTATCAAAAATCTTATTGATATTGGGGTACCCAATCGACTCGTCTTGAATTTTTAAGTACGCACATTTTTAATTACGTCCATTATATTATTACAATAAATTATTTTAAAAAACATGAATCTTTTTGATAAAATTTTATTAGACAAATAGAAGCTAAAAATTTCCTGAACGCTAGTCTTACGAGACAAGCTCGACAGACCGGTAAATGTAGCGAGAATTGAGTCGTATTGCAACGATCTTTCTACTCGCACGATCTTACTATCCGTATCCCGAATTTCGAATAAAGAAACTTCTGAAGAAACATACCATTTATTCAATAAAATTTAAATTTATTCAATGCAATAAACTTTATTGCATGAGCCATGAGGAAGTTGCAACAGAAATGTTAAATAATATTTCTGTTTTCTATCTGATTTTTGAATGTGTTTAAACTCGATATAATTATGAAGTAATTGTTATTTTTAACACAGTTGTTGTTTTATTAAAAAAAATTTCTTTACTATATGTAATTCATAATTTAACGGTTTATATTAGTTTTACAATAATCTTAAATTATATCTGGGATTCTTGTGTTTGCACAATATATGAAATGAAAATTTATATGAAATGAAAATGATTGCAAATATATAACGAAAAAAGAATGGCAAGGAAATTGAATCATAGATCCAATACATTATAACTGTTTCTTTATAGCATCATCTAGATAATTCTATTTGTTTTAAGTTTCATAGATAAATCTGTGGAAATCTTTGTACTTATTGCGCTAATAATAGTTTTATCATATTACATATAGTTTTATCATATCACTCCATCATTACATTATGTATTTGTCCTCTTATCATTTTAATATATTATAAGTGATCCAGTTTCGGCCAAAACGTCTATAATTTATTATTTATATAAATACATACATTTAAACATAAACTATTGCGCGAAAAAACCCTTGTGACTTATAAACTCTTTATCAGTTGCATTTATATTATTGTTATATTATTTATATCTAGTTGTAATATGTATTATATGAGTGTCTTTTTTATAGACAAATTTTAATGGAAACGTCAATATAATTTGAAAAATTCTTATGTTCCGCGATGTAACTTATGGGATTTTATTTTGCTTGTAAATTAATTTTATCAATCAAATGAATAAGTTACAAACTATTATATTAAAATTGATGCTGTGTGTGTTCAAGAATTAATTATTTATAGTCATATTTAGTATTTTATATACTTATATAAGATAAGATTAGTCAGTCGTTTTGTGTGTGTGTGTGTGTGTGTGTGTGTGTGTGTGTGTGTGTGTGTGTGTGTGTGTGTGTGTGTGTGTGTGTCATGACATTATTGTATTTTTTTCTTATAAAAAAGGACAATTTTTTCATTTATACGCATTGAAAAAATATTTTTTTAAATGTACATATTTTTTCTTTGCATCAATTTATAGCATATTTGATCTTGGATGAATATTTGGGAATGGGAATAAGGAAAATAAATGCATAACTTGTTTAATTATAGATTTAATTCTGCTGTATATAAAATATTCTTTATTTTTATATCACATATATTGAATATGTGAATATCTTATACTAAGTTAAAAATAAAAAAAATCTGTGAATCTTTGTATTTTTAAATATATTTTGTTTATACGAAACTTTATTTTTTTCTTTACCTCTTCATTATTTATTTCATCAATCTTAATTTAAAAACCAATTATTTCAATAATTTTTTTATCAAACTTATTTTTATTAAAATGCAGTTTTGTATATAAATATTTTTTCTGATTTATATTATTAGTAAAAAAAGGAATTATTGTTTATTCTTTTAAATTAAAAAATTTAAATTTATTTCTGATATATGTGAACCAAATAATAATTCAATAAAATTAAACAGATTTATGTTCTTACTTGATTTATTAATATTGTATAATTTATAACATTAATTCATCATTGAATTCTATTTCATTCTTTTTTTTTATATACTTGAATACACGAAGAAAAATATCATACATATTACAGATATACATATGTTATAATAGTTATATATAATTGTATGGAAAATATGTCAATTTTTAATATAATTATATATAATTTTATATAATTGTATATAAAACATTTTTTTTTCGGGTATAAACATAAAGCTTCAAGCATAATAGCAGATCAAGATGCTGATTAAGTTGACAAATAATGATAAACAAATCCAAGATTAAATATGTATCATAATCGTTTGTAGCTAATCCATTTTAAAGTAATGGATCTATAAAGCGTTATATTCATTTCTAATATAATGATAGATCTGTACATTTTATACACAGATTCGTTATTTGATAAAATCTTTGTCACTCACCAACCGATGTTCCGATCTCTCAATATAAAGCCGTGCGAAGTCTCCATTATTTTACTGCACCTTCACTGGCTAATAGTTTGATCGCGACCGAGATGGCTGCTTGTATCAATAAAAGAAGAAGGAAGACCAATTGATGCACAGCAATAGAGTTACCAGTTATGTTGCTACATGATTCTGTAACATACAAGATACAATTTAAAATAGCATTCAAAATAATCAATAATTAAAAAACTAATTTTTATACACATTGAATTTTTCAATAGTTTTTTAATTATATATTCATTAAAATAATTATACATTTTTTCAAAATTGTCTTTATGAAAATAAATTTCCGTAATGTTTTAATTAATTTCTTTTTTTTTAATTATTATTTTTAATTATTGAAATAAAACAACCTAATGAGAAGAAATGACTAATTTTTTTATGCAAGTAAGCAATAAGCTTGCTTACCGCAAAGTTGATCCATTACTTTTCCTGAGCTTTCTCCTCTTCCTCCTCCTCCTCTTCACAAAATTATCAAGCCTGCCTTTCTCCTCTCTTCTCTTCCCATTGTTTGTGATAGCATCTATCAATTAAAACAAATCAATTAAAACAATTTATTAAAATTAAGTGCAAATAATTGCAAAGGATGCGCCCTGTTTTGTGCTTACAGTGCTTGCAAATATCATTTATTCTTGTTTGATATTTGATAAAAAAGGATGAACTAATGTTTACATAGTGTGAGCGTGAAAGCGAAATTATTTTAATAATAATAATTAGATATAAAAATAATAATTAGATATAAAATTAATATAAATTTTATTTACCAATTCAACAACAGCACTTATTTGGAGCCAATCATCTCGTGTTCTGCAAATAAAACATAAATGCAATTAATATGTCAAAGTGATTTCGTTTCTTGCGTTATCAATTTCATACATCAAGAGCGGAAGCAATTCGCGTCTCTTTCTTGAATATTGAATCTATGATTTTCTTAAATATTGAATCTATGATTGCGCGAACTAAATGTTGCAATAAATGATAAATATAGATTTAATATAAGTTTTATTTGATCGATATCAATTTCTTAATTATATTTACGCTTCATTTATAGATCGAAATGTAAATGAATCATAGTTGTAATTAAGATTAAGAAGATGAGACTTCGTTTTTGCGCGATTAACTTCGTGTTCGTCAAAAGCGACATGAACGATGCGGCGTTGTGTGATGCTGCACTTCTCGTTCTCGGTGTCGCGTTTATGAATTTTCCGTATTTCGAAATATATATGATGCTCAAAATGCGGAACAATCATAAAGGGCAAGCGTATATTATAATATACGCTCTTCTTTTATAAATATTATTTCCGTATTGCAGATTGATATTTGAAAATCTCATTGTCAATTATTTAAGTGATACTTTCAACGAACAAGTTTTACGAAATACGCGTTCGAACGGATTATTATTAATATGCGATTACTGAATCTATAATCGCGGTAGTTAAATATCACGTGTGAAAATATATATTCAAGTTGTACATTATATAGGTTTTAATTATCATATTTGATCGCGCGTTTCCACTTGTCTGAGAGCTAGTCCGTTCCGTCGTGTCCATCCGCCGCATTTCGCGAATGAAATGTGTACGCGATCGAAATGAGGAAGCAGCGTCGATTTCCGTGTGCGGTTAACTTCACGCGTAAAAGGCGACGCGAGACGCAACGACACGATACGCCATATATTTTCGACCGAATAATATCAGTGTGCTAGTACTATACTAGACTCTGCAATACGCTATATTTACATTGTTACGAGAAATAAAGATAAAGTTAATTATTGATTACCTTAGTAAAAAAATTCAACGATGATCCTTTCGTATCGTTTTTCCTCGTTTTATATTCTAAGAGATTCCGTCGTTTTATATTCAGCAGAGAATTTAGAATATGGAGAAAAAAATCACAATTCGAAGACAGGGTTGCGAACTTTTCCAACGTTGTTTTATATTTAGCAGAGATTAGAATCTGGAGAAAAGTCAATCGATTCGAGGACAGGGCTGCGAACAGTGCGAACTTTTTCAACGTTAAAATGACAGGATGTACCTCCGTCCCCTCTTCGAATCGCAAAAGCGTGAAATTGCGAATTATACGCTATTTATATGAGCCGTCAAATGGCGAACCCCACTACTCGCATGCCAGCCAATGAGCGCGATGCTTCCGAAGTGGTATGTGCTATATAAATGCTACGCGCAAAAAACTTCAGTCTTTTTCAGAATTTGAAGCCATGCGTTTCATAAAGATAGAGAAGCCTATATCTATTTGGCTAATGCTTTTATGGTATTAGCATATATTTTTAGTTAGTACATAGTTCACATTATGTATACTGTAGAATTTCAAAACATAAAAGAGTGTTTCGAATACGGACTAGAAATTATATTTTTTCTAAAAATTAAAAACCAATTAGAATAAATAAATGAAGGCTATCGAAAAATTATATGAAAGAAAAATTGAACTTCTAAAATAATAAGCAATTATAAATTGTGAATCATTTAAACGCCGCAAGTATAGAAATATATTATTATTCAAAGTTCTATAATAAAATTTTAAATCAAAATATTAATATCTGGATAGCAATACTACTCCATTGAATTTTATTTTATTGTTAGATATTAAATATATTATGATAATAATCATTACGTTCACTTGTGTATAAATGAAAATGACATTAAGTTTTTTTGCATTGGAAAATGGATTTAACGAAATTATATCGACGGCAGAGAGAAATCTGGGAGAGAACATATTGTTGTGTAGTTAACATCCACTTCTTCAGAGGACAGTAGTGCGCAGCAGCATTTTGCAGTTACAGATTTTAGGCCGTCCTCTCTCAGGTTTCTCTCTGATACAACAAAGATAACTACTTCAGTATTTGCAAAGTCAAACATTTTTATCTTGAAATTGACACTGTGTTTTAAATGATCAAGAAAGAAGAGAGAGAGAATAGAGATTATAGAGAAATTCGATATTCGATTGGATACATTCAGTGCGCACTGGTGAACATTAAAACCGTTATACACAAATTAACGTATACACACAAATTTGTATTTAATATAAATATAAAAGCGGATTAAATCATAAAATTTTCAATACATTTTATTGTGCTGTTAAGTAAAATTTGTATTTTATAATTCGAAATATTTGTTTTGTATTATACTTTTACACAAATTAAATCAATGTACAACGGCTTTAATATGCACTGGTGCGTCCAATAGAATTCGTTATAGAGAAAGATGCTTACGATCTGTACATACCACGTTATCCCTTCCACCATGGTCCAATGTTATGATGTTATCACTTATCATGCCCGCTCTTGGATGCAGCAATGTGCATATGTGTGTTCAGATGACTTGAATTGTGACGTGAGACTAACGATTAGCTTTCGTGGTTAATACGCTTATCAATTGCTAGATATAAATTTATTTGATTGCTCTAAAATCGTGAGAAATTGGTTTAGCTTGTTCTTGTGCGAATAATTCGTTATTTATTTTGGTTAAGCCGTTCGATTATACTTACTATTCTCACAACATAACTATTTCTTCGACCGAATGATACTATTGCGGTACTATGAAGTTGCACAATGGAGCTTTCCGAATCACGAAATCTTGTTAAAGATTTAGATTTAACCCTTCAACCGCGAATTGCTCCGCGGTACAAAACCTGGCTATCTCTCGCAACCCAACAGGTAAGATAAATTATTACAATTATATAAATTAAAGTTGATACCAAGAAAAATATATTGCCTTAGCAAAAGTACTGTTATATTGTTTTAACATTGTTTAAATTATATATTGTTAAAAATTTTCAGTTACGACTCAGAGGTTTAATACAAATAATAGGCCATAATCTTAAAGCTAATATAAATGGAGAGATATGTTGGTTTTATTATACATTACATAGATCAAGCATGTCATCTCCATTGTATACCAGCGAAGCAATTGACAATTCTAATCCAAGATGGTCAACCCTAGAAGTACCGACTCTGTATGCCACAGGTTATTCAACAGCTAGTGGTGAGCGTTACTGTCTGTTAGTACTATAAATGCTGTGTTTCTTAGAATTAGCATACATGTTAGTTCATTAAGTATATTCTTGACATTGATTTATTTTGAATACCTTTTTGTTAGACATTTAGAGAAATGATTCTATCTTTTAAACAGAGATTATCCTGAGAGTATGGAAGCGCTCAATGCCATGTGACAACACAGTTGATGTAACCCTCTTCACATGTGGAATATCATTCACAGGATTAACATATATTGGTCCTAAGTTACCATCTAATCTAGAAACTATTTTAAAGGAAAATTCTTTGATATTCCATTTTCATGGTGGATACTTTACTCCTGCATACTGCTTCATAACAGCTCCAGACTTGAAGCGCTACCTTTATATGACTATAAATGTTTCTGAAATAAAGAATAGTTATACCGTGAATAAGCTTAGCAGTTTAAGAAGCAAAATGCAGGCACTAAAACAACAAACAGAATCAGTGCAAGCACTCAGAATACGCATTGCTTCTGGTAATGATTTTCATACTCCCAAATATCCACAGACAACTTTGAACAGACTGTTACAACCACGGAGAGTCAACAGGGAAAAGAAGTTGGAAATTATGAGAATACGTAAAGAGCTAGAAATGGCTAAATTTAGAACAAAATTGCTAGAACAAGAAAGATCGCGAAAAATGGGAGAAATTCGTGTACTAAATCAATTACATACTAATATGACAGAAGAAAATCAAGATCTTGGTTAGTATATATGGGTTCAATATTGAATATATATTGCATGAGTACTCTAAATAAAAAGTCTATAATAATAAAAAGTCTAAGCATTATCTTGTTTTCTAGGTTCTGACTTAATGAAAAGATATAGAGAGCTGAATAAAGACATAGAAAAACTAAATGAATGGCGGCAAAATCATATAGATACAAGAGAAACATACTTGCAATTGAGCAGTCAACTTGCACAGAGGCGACGACAATTAATCTCAGAATTGTGTTTAATATATCCTATTAAACAGGTATAGCTAATATATATGCATAATTGTTTTGATTGGCTAATATTTTTCTCAATTTTGTAGGATAGCATTGGAAAGTTTAGAATAAATGACGTTTATTTGCCAG
Source organism: Atta colombica (assembly GCF_001594045.1). Taxonomy (NCBI): domain Eukaryota; kingdom Metazoa; phylum Arthropoda; class Insecta; order Hymenoptera; family Formicidae; genus Atta; species Atta colombica. Next base: position 2,324,442 of record NW_017259336.1, on the reverse strand, counting down.
ACAGCGAAGAATTGGAATTATCGAATGATACACAAGTGGCTGTAGCATTGGGTTTTGTTGCACATACAACGCAAATGATTGCAAATTTTTTGAATGTACCGACCAGATATCCTATTGTACATTATGGCTCGCGCAGTAAAGTTATAGATCATATAACAGAAAATTTGCCTGACAATGATAGACAGTAAGGGTGATTTGTAATTGTGTCTTTATTGGCAATGTATCCATGCATATGTTATTGCCAATGTTATTTTTAGATTTCCATTGTTTGCTCGAAGTAAGGATAAATTACAATTCCATTATGCTGTATATCTATTGAATAAAAATATAGCACAGCTACGATGGTATTGCGGCCTTCCGACTACCGATTTAAGAGCAACATTGCCAAATCTCGCTACGCTAATCAATGTTAAACCCAATCAGATACAGTACGTATATGCACATTCATTAATTTCATTGTTAATAATATATTTATTTTTATCGTTACTTGAATTATTTCATAGTTTGGACGATTCAAAACGAACATTTTCTACCTCGTCTTTGGATACTGAAAGTGGTAATGGTAAACAAAATCCACCTCTTACGCCACCATTGCAAAAAATAATTTTCGAAAAATGCCATCGTTCTTCTCGATCAATGAGTCAATTAAAAAATATAAAGTCATCTCTTGGATCTTCTTTGGATCAAGGCTTAGACAAACCTGTACAATCACCTGCACTAGGTAATCAGTCGAAGCGAATTTGTAAACCGGAAGAGAGTGCCATTGACAATAAAACCTTGGTTCTGGCTAAAGATAGGTTGAGTATTAGTAGTAATGAGACATTGAATAGTGCCATTCTGAACAATATTGATAACATTACTCTTAAACATAAAGAAAATTTTGTCGAAATTAGCGATAAGGTTGTTGTAGAGAGCAACATTGAGATTATGATACCTACATCTGTTTCTAAAGCAAGGAATGTCGCAGATAGCTTGGAAAGTTCCGTGAGTGCCCGAGATAGAAGCTCTAATTCTATAAGCAGCTGTGAAATGGCTCTTAGTAGCCAAAATGATGTAGATGAGAGTTTAAATGATAACTATATTATTAGGAAAGAAAAAATCGACGACAATGTGTTTTCGATTGATGATAATTTAAAAAACGTCAAAGAGGTGATAGATAGTACGCTGAAAAATAGCGAATATAGTAAAAGGCATAATTCTAGAAATGATATTTCACAAAGTTACGACATGAATAATACAATCGTCAGCGAACAAAATAGCAGTGGTCACGAACAAGACCTATTTACAGAAATTGCTATCCATAATAGAGAATGTTTCGTTAAATCGTGCTCATCTTTGGATACTGTGTGTACTTACGAAGAATCGGAACAAAAACAAAAAACATATTCCATTTGTAGCTATACAGAAGAATATACAAAGAAAAATACATTACGACAAAGATGTAGCCCTGAATCCAGGTACATATACATAATTATATATTTATGTAAATGAACATTTTGAATGAATGTAATTTTTAATATTTTATATACACATACATGGCGACTTATTTTACAGAGAGAATAAATTAGATAATCTTCAACATGCTGAGAAATGGTCTCAGGATATTGTAAGAAATGAACCAATGGTAAATTTGTATGTTAATAATTTCCATACTTTTTTAATGTGACATTTTAAAATGTCCATTTTATATCTAGGTGGATACGAAGTCTATTTTAAATGCAACAAAATCAGACTGCTGTTCATATGATGAAGCAAAAATGCAAAGTGACATTCAAGCATCAAGTGAATTCATAGACGTCATTAGACGTAGTTCAGAAAACGTATGTGCGCGCACCGAAGCTTTAGCTAATAAGAAAACTAGTTTTAAAGTTATGAAACCGCGTCTTTAATATCTGCCTATGTTATAAAGAATTGTGTCCTGATAATACATGTAAGT
>NW_017259336.1:2321849-2322406 GCF_001594045.1 Atta colombica | reverse complement strand
TTTAATTAAAATTGTAACATGTTACAGATATATTTATTATCTTTTATTTATTTCTGAAATGTTTGTAATAAATCACTGTAAGTGTTACGCGCGAATATGAAAAATATAAAAAAATAATAAATATTTTGTAACACTAAACTACTGTAAACTGTAAACTAAATTATGTATTAAAACGTCAGTTATATTTATCTGTATTATTCCATATATGTTTATACATTATAGTTTTCATTTTCTTATGTTTGCGCCAACAATTATTATGACTACTGTTATGATACGTATTGGATATAATAAGAATAATAAATGTCGACAAAACTGATAGTTCTTAGGAAGATATCTTTATACATGTGATACAAACGTGTTATTAGTTATTACTTTATGTATTCGTACTGCACACTTATGTGAAACTTTAGTTAATCAACAGTTATAAGTCAGGATAAGTTGTCTTCTTATTATTAGTTTGATAGTGAGATGTAAATATAATGTATGTATTCATATAATTATTAAGTTACAACTCTATTATTGTAATATATCCCGAAAAAATTTATATTATCTCTGTA
>NW_017259336.1:2320912-2321749 GCF_001594045.1 Atta colombica | reverse complement strand
TATATATATATGTATGTATTATGTAGGAATAGATTTTTTTCACTGTACTTAATTCACGTAATTGACCAATGTTTAGTTCGTGCTTATAATACAAGCAATCGCGAATGCATCAATATAGTTAATTCTATTTTTATCATTGAAAATGTTACAGCATGCGTAAATAAATTTACATTTATATACGAGGACCAAGTAAAATACGTAATTGTTTAACGAAGTGACGGAATAATTAATTTATTTCTAATTATAAAAGCACCTAAAAGAATTGTTTGCAAAACAATTTCTTCATGGAACTCGAGCGGACTATCACAATGTGATATAATATAAAATAAAAAATTATCTAAACAAAAGAAAAAAATGAGAGAATTAATTTATTATTGTATCCTATTATTGTATCCTATTTATTGTATCCTATTTTATCTTTTTTTTTTTTATTGAATAATTACATATATATATATTATTTTTATTTTATAAGAAAAATTTAATTTTTTATATAGACTTTCAAACATTTATACTACATGTCTACATGTCTCTGATACATGTCTCTGATAAATGACTTTTTTTCACAAATTATTGATTACTGCGATAAATATTGCTTTGATAATCGAATAGTGAGAACATCCGGATTTTGTGTAATGAAAAATTATTATCAATTAATAATTGCTCATTCCCAGCAAACGAAAATGGACTGAAATGGATTGGAAATTTTCAATCCATCCGAATCCGTATTTTAAATCCATAAAAATGGATTGAATTCCATATAAAAAAAATTTTTATACATGTAAAAATTTAAATAAATTAAAGTAGTAATGAAATTCTATAATTATTATTTTAAAACTT
>NW_017259336.1:2315260-2320850 GCF_001594045.1 Atta colombica | reverse complement strand
AAAATATACATAAAAATATACATAAAAATATACATAAAAGATTAATTTATTAATTAAAAATAAGGAATTTATATATGTAACATTTATTATTCATATTTACGTAATTTTTTTTATTTCTTTTAACTATTAAATGAAGAATTCATGATATATTTTTATTGTACTTTTTTTTAATTATTCAGTTGAATCAAAACGAAAAATTTCTTATTCATAATTCTGAATAAAATAGCATTTATGATGCATTTTTAAATGAAAAAAAGGATTTTCTACTCACAATTTTAAATTAAATAGTATTCATGACTCACTTTAAAAGAAAAATTTATTTTATTCAATTGGATTAAAAAATTGCATTTCCTATTCAGAAATTTTTAAATTTAGCAATATTCATGATACACACAAAATACTAATATTATTTTTAGATTAAAAAGTATAAAAATATACTCCATGCCATTCCTATAAATGAATAAAAATGCATTCAGGATTAAAAAGGATTTATTTTAATATTTATGAATCTGTATTTCTGAAAATCTGAATCTATTTTAATCCATTTCAATTCGTTGTAATACAACCCAGTAAATTTAAAATATCTAATATACATATTAGATGTAGTAAAAAGAAATCCATTATTTTTCCATCCAATTTCATGCAAAATAATGGATTTCTTTTTACTACACCTAATACATGAATTGTGTGCGAACGAATGTAAGAAATAAAACAGAAACCGTGCAATAAAGTCTATTCGCCGGAGAATATTAAAAATGTAACGAATAGATTATTTTACTTATTTTGTAATATACGTTAATATTTCGAAGTTAAATGGTTGGCGCGCGGCCTTGGGGATTGTTTTGGTGCGGAAGGGTGAGTGGTGCGGTGCGACGTATGCGGTGCGTCACGTTTTATGCGAAGTTACTACGCAGTCATTCCTTTACCGAATCTCGTACAGACAGGTAGTTGTGCCGCGTGCCGCTCTTCTCATTTTTTTTTAGAAATATATTTGCGAGAAATAATGTGAAACGTCGTACTTTAGATTTCAAAAATTTACTTAAAATATTAAGAAGTAAGAAGAAAGTCAGAACAAATATTTTTAAATAATAAATACTAAATAACTATTTTATTTTTTTTTATTTAAAACATGTATTTTAAATAAAATTTTAATACGCTCGACCCCTGATACAATTTATTTAAAAGTACATATAAAATTAAGTTCCGAAAACTTATTTAAAATATAATTAAGAAAATAGAAGAAGTTTTTTAACATGATAAATTCTAAATAACTTTTTTTTATCTTTTTCTTTAAAAATATATATAACATGGCCTTGTATATTAGTATATTGTTAATTTAACTTTATGTGGAACAAAATAAAATCTAATTATTAATATTTCGTCGCGAAATTAATGAAATTTCTTATATTCTTTCGATCTTCTCAGAATTCATTGTCAGCAGTTTAGTTTTAGCGGCGTAAGTTGTTTAATATGATATCGTAATCGTGATACAACGAAGAACATATTTGATATTTATCTTATAAATTTAAATATTTCATATCAACTAATGTGCTGACAAAAGGCAAGTGATTTTTTTTTACATAATTACTCAAAGCTCAAGTGAAGTGTTTTTGACATCCGAACATTAAATCTTAATTTTTATTGTTCTCTTTAACTTTTATACAATTAAATAAAGATTAATAATAAATTATATATATTATAACAAACATTATATAAAATAGATTAATGTGAATAATTAGCATTTATATATATTTAGAGATATATAATTTAAATATAATTTACCTACTACTTTTCCCAGATTAAGAATTAAGACGTAAATAACGGAATTAAATGATTCCAAAAACTACAAAGCGACAATTCGTTAAAAATATTACGTACATTGCACGGATTTTGTGTTACAAAAAATTATTACAAATTAATAATCGCTTACTGTAACACAATTTGAAATACCTAATATATAGATAAAATGTGTGCGTAACGATCAATGTAAGAGTAAAGCAAAAATCGTGCAATAAAGTGCTACTTTAATAGAGAATATTAAAAATGTAATGAATTAATAGATTATTTTACTTTGTAATATACGTTAAAATTTCGACGGTTGATCGACGCGTGACCTTGTTTTGAGAGTGAGAGGGGTGGCGTGGCGCGTCATGTTTACGCGCAGTTACTGCGTAGTCTCTTATCGAGGCTTGTACAGGCAGGTAACTGTATTACGTGCCGCTCTTCTTTACATTTTTTTTTAAAACGTAATCATGAAAACTGCTTGATATAATACGAAATGTTGTACTTTATGAATATTCACGATATATTCACGATTATTAGTTCGCAGGATTAATTGTTCATAAAAGAAGCGAAATGACAATATTATATCATGGAATAGATATTTCATATGGTTCATTCATTTGCAATCAAAACGCGAATGTAAAACGGAATTTATTACTATTTCGCGATAATGATGGACAATTATTTTTGGTTAACGTAAAAATTTTTGTGTCGCTTGAGTATATAGTTCTCGATTATATTTTAAACAGTATCACGAGTTATAAAAAAGCAACATTAATAAATTCATGCAAATAACGCAATTTATGCGATTTTTACTTTCAAAATTAATATAATTTGTGTAATTAATAATTTAATTCATTTTTCATTTTCGTGATACGATAAAAAAATTGATTAACTTTGAAACTATTTATCGGTAATAAAAGAAATATTTCTCTTTTTTATTAATCCCTAGCTCATTTCATTAACTCTAATCATATTTTACAGACATCGTAATAAGAGATTCAGCCCTTTTATCTGCTTTGAATTTATTTCACAATGGTAGCGAATTGACATGTTTTTGACTTACTCATTTCTAAAAATTAATCGATAATTACAGTACAGTAGTATAGATAATAGTTGTATATTACATTTTTCAGATACTCTTCCCTCTCACGGGTACACCTTGACGTGGTGTGAGGGCTCAGTACCCGGAGAATATACTCGAAAAGAACGATTTTTCTTAAATAAATCTAAAAATTTTCCGATCTATCTGAATGATACATCTAGATAAATTTTTAGATATTGAGTAAAATCGTTCTCTTTATGTAAATCCAACGGGGAAGCTAACGTACCCTCGTCGCCGATTTATTTGAAAATGAACGAACCGCAGCCGGTTCGTCGCGTCGCGCGTTTGCTTCGGGAGTGCCATTCAAGTTATCGGATTCAAGTTATAGTCCGCGTGCGATAATAATACATTATTCGCGAGTGTTTTACGCGAGTGTCCTGTGCGAGAGGATGTCAACCCGATTCTGAGAGGAGGAGGAGGTCTGGGAGAGGCATCGGGCACCGGCGGAGCAACCTTGCGGTAAATATTTTTTGCTTAATACATAAAAAATCAATAACTTTCTTCTATTTATTCTAAAGTTGTTTTATTTTACAATAATTTAAAAATGATAATTAGAAAAGAGATTTTTAAAAATTACTTTGGAATTTCACATATACGAATTTTTAAGATCTGTTTTAAAAAATATATAATTATTTTATAAATGTCTAACTCAATGATGAATTAAAAAATTCGAATGCTTACTTAAAAATTATATTTTGAAAATTATACGATTATTTTAAGAGAACTTTGCGTTTTTTTTTAAATATTGTTTAAATATTGTTCTTCCTGGTGTTTGTTATAATTTGCATTTATATTTTTTTTGTTATAGAATCATCGTAGCGACGTTGCAGATATAACTCCGCTGTTGCGCGTCGGGTTGGTGAGTGAATTCATGTTTTTATTGAGATAATGGATGTATGGTAATTTTAATTAATATATTATATATATCTATAAATGCATATATGCATTAATTTAATAAAAATATATGAATTAATATATGTATAGCATTCCATACATCCGTTGTCTTAAAATGGATAAGTTAGAACAGATTATTAGGTGTACAACTTCTGCCGTTTTCCTATAAATGGCTTTAGCGGTAGTCGAAATAAATAGATCATAGACGTCATACAATAAACTTGGGCATCTGTCAACATAACCCCATAGAAACATTAGTTGATTTGTGTCTGCATCATAAAGTTATTCTCGATTGAAAATGTCAGTTTACGAGCCAAATTCTCGTCATTTGCGGGAGGTTTTAATTTTTTGCTTCAATATGAAGAAATCTGCGGCTGAGGCTCATCGAATGTTCTCAAATACTTATGGTGAGGCCGCTATTAGTGAAAGAACGTGTCGTGAGTGGTTTCAACGCTTCAAGAACAGTGATTTTGACGTCGAAGACCGGCATAGCGGTGGAAGAGAGAAGGTTTTGAAGATGCAAAATTGGAGGCATTACTTGAGCAAGACTCGTGTCAAAATCAAGAAGAATTGGCACGATCATTGGGAGTGACTCAACAAGCCATTTCAAAACGCCTCAAAGCCATGGGAATGATTCAGAAGCAAGGAAATTGGGTGCCGTACGAATTGAAGCCGAGAGATGTTGAACGGCGTTTGTTTGCTTGTGAACAGCTGCTTGAAAGGCAAAGACGGAAGGGATTTCTGCATCACATTGTGACTGGGGACGAAAAATGGGTTCATTACGATAATCCCAAGCGCAGAAAATCATGGGGAGTTCCCGGCCATGCTTCCACGTCGACGACCAAACCGAATATTCACGGCTCCAAGGTCATGCTCTGTATTTGGTGGGACCAGCTCGGCGTAGTGTATTATGAACTGTTAAAACCGACTGAAACAATCACAAGCGATCGATATCGAACGCAATTGATGCGTTTGAGCCGAGCATTGAAAGACAAATGGCCGCAATACAACGAGAGACACGATAAAGTGATTTTGCAGCATGCTCGACTCCATGCGAAAGTGATCAAGACATACTTGAAAACGTTGAAATGGGAAGTCCTGCCCCACCCGCCGTATTCTCCAGACGTTGCTCCCTCTGACTATCACTTGTTTCGATCAATGGCACACGGCCTGGCTGACCAGCACTTCCGGTCTTATGAAGAAGTAAAAAATTGGATCGATTCGTGGATAGCCTCAAAAGATGACCAGTTTTTTCGACGCGGAATTCGTACGCTACCCGAAAGATGGGAGAAAGTAGTGGCCAGCGATGAACAATACTTTGAATCATAAATGTATAACCAGTTTTTTACAATAAAGCCTCGAATTTCGGAAAAAAACGGCGGAAGCAAAGTTGTACACCTAATAGGATAAAATTTAATCCTGGATGTTTTCTTATTATTGAATATATTGTGCATACACTGTTAAATTTATAATATCACATTACACCCAGTGAGTTTGAGTTATTTCTAATTATTCCTATATGTCGCCACTGTTTTTACACAATATATTATTAATTTAACTATAAGAATAGAATAAAATTTAACTCAGGAAGATTATTCAATTTATTCAAATTTTGTTTACTAATAAATAAATTTATACGTTAATGTGAACGTTTTGATACGAAGTAACTCAAGCTCGGTTTGATAACTGAAATTCAGAAATTGAAGCAGAAATATAATTAAAAAGTAGTTGTTTCGATGGTCATATTTTATACAACATTAGAGTAACTCGGGAAAAACTATTTTATATATAATTATATAAAATTATATA
>NW_017259336.1:2307336-2314693 GCF_001594045.1 Atta colombica | reverse complement strand
TAATTATATATAATTATATATATTTTTATATAATTATATATAATATCTTTTTTCCTAGGTGAATATCATAATATGGAAAAGTGTTTGTTACAGTGTTACAAACAAATTATTGTTTTATTAATTTTCCTATCTATCCTCTTTCCAAATATTTATTCAGGATTAAGTTTTATACAAGTTGGTGCAGAAAAGCAATATCTATATACACATGTATGTATAATGTGTATTGTTTTTTAAAAAATTCCTTCTTGTTTTACACTTATTTGTATATATACATGTTACTGATGAAATAACAACGAAAATTTTTATGTAATGCATATAATTTATTGAACTCGCTTTTTTTTAAAAGATATTTTATGGTTACTAATTATTATTGTTTATTTCAATGCACTAACTTTAGCCTGATTTTTTATGACTCCATGTAGTAACTGGATTTTATACCAGTTAAAGTAGTAACATGATGTAAGATCCAAAATATACATTAGAAATAGAAGAATTTTATCTCATAATTATTTTAAAATCGCGTTCAAAATTTTGCATAACTTAAAATACTTAATATTAAAATAATAAATTATACAAAAATGATTCTAATAACTTACAAAATACAAAGAGATATATTTATTGATGCAATAAGATGCAATGAAAATTATTCCTTTTGAATCTTACATCATTCATCTGAATTTTTCATCTCCGCATGCTTTGAGATGAGATTCAGCAACGAATCGTTCGAATCGTTAATACGTATATGGGTCTTGAATTTTATCGGATGATAATTGATTTAGTCATTTTCAGTCTATTTTTAAATTAAAGTTTTGTTCTTTATATTGTAATGTTTATATTAAGAAATTTAATAATAAGTTTTATAATATTCGAAACTTTTGAAATTAAAACGTTGATGACTTAAACATTTTTTTTATTTAGGTTTATTTTTTGTCCTAATATTTATATTTTTCGAATAAACGCGAATAGAGAATAAACACATTTATTCGTAATGTTAATAGTATTATTATTATTATTATTATTATTATTATTATTATTATTATTATTGATAATTATTCATATTAATATCTATAAGTCAATTTTATTAATATTATGGCCTCTTCGCGTTCGTGTTTCGCGCATCGTACAAAAGCGTAAAATCTTACGTTTTTATTGCCGTCGATGTTAGTCGACAGCAACTGGCAGCAAAAAGGAGTATTTCTCCTTGTTGTCAATTTTTGGCATATGAAGTCAGAATATTGGCCAGGAGCAACGAAAGGTGAGTCCAATCTGGCCAGAAGAAAGAAGAGTATCTAAGAGTATACGAAGTAGGTTGGTGTGTTACAATTTAAGTTTTTAAAAGAAACATTTACACTGAGAAAAAAAAATTTGTTTAACTAAACACATTTAGTTGTTTGCAGATTTGATTATTTTATCAAATTTTATTTAATCGAATTTAATCATAGTCTGCTTAACGAACTGTTCAATATTAAACAAACTATGGTTAAATTCCATTAAATAAAATTTGTTGAATTAATCAAATTTGCAAACAACTATATATGTATAGTTAATTGAACAAATTTTTTTTCTCAGTGTATAAAGATAAATTGAATATTCGGGAGGGTAACTTGCTCGCAAATTGTGAGTTCTTATATTTTTTTGAAATGTTGCTTATTTAAAATACAAAAATAATCAATAAACAACAGAGCTAATGAGAGTCAAAGCGGATAATCAAATGCAAGTTTTGTAAATTTTTTTTAATCTACAAAATTTATATTTGATTATCCATGTTGATTCTTATTAGCCCTGTTATTTATTAATTTTTTTGTATTTTTAAAGATTGAAAACCTTTTAATAATTACTGTTTATTAGTTATTTATTATTATTATGATCGCGATTAGGTCTTAGATCTCGCTGAATTCAGCATGTGATAGGAGATAAGTATTAGCTGCATTCAGCAGAGAAAGCAGCTTTGCAACTGTTGTAAAATTCTTCAATATGATATATTGGTTTTTTTATATACTTAATTTATATATATATTTATATACTTAAATCCAGAAGAAACTAAAGCAAAAACCAACCGTACTAAAGAATTTTTTACAACAATTGAAAAGCTACTTTCTCTGATGAATACAGCCGTTAACGTATTACATATATTCGCGGTGTTATTGCATTCTGAAGTAGGTAATGTAGGTAGGAATACACACGGATAGAGATAGGTATACCTGAAGAGCCACAAAAAAATAATAATGTGGGTAGGTAGAACAATAAGTATGAATAGGTAGGGACTGTATAGGTAGAACAATAAGTATAATGAAAAGGTAGGAATAAACACATCACATGTATACATACTTGATAATTGGAAAGAAGGGATTAAATATTGAATAAAACTTTAAATTAATTTTAAATTTTATTTAATTAGGGGGTTTAAAAGTAACACGGTAACAAAAAGTTGTAATACTTATATAAAGAAACGTTATAAACAAAATATGCAAGTATAAGGAAGAGATAGAAATTTGTAAAAAATATATTATTAACTTCTATTACGCTTTTGTATTTTGTTTATAACGTTTTTTATACTATAAGTGTTACAGCTTACTTGTATTATTTTTTACCCTGATCTCCCTTATTAGCATCCCATTCCAATTGTCAAATATTGTGAAATATTATCAAATATTGTCAAAAATTGTGAAAATAAACAAATTCATTTTAAATTTTATTTTATGATTTTTCAGCTACCCTGAAATTAAATCTTTTTGTAAAATTTTGTCCAAATTATGTAACGCGTTAATATTGTAATTAATTTTTTTGTGTAAATAAATGCATAATAGTATTAAGTACATATGTAATATAAAGTTTATGTAAACTATGTCTAGATAGATGCCATTATACTTTTGTAACTTACCCAACGATTACTAATAAATTATATATATATATATATACATTTACTGAAATATTTAATGATATATCCCTATTAAATATTTATTCAATACAGATAGCATTTATCTTGTCATAGTAAACCAAATTGTTGCGTAATTGATATAAATTATACGAAATCGACGATTACATATAATAACAAAAATTATTTATTGACCTAATAAGTTTGATAAATATTTAATTTCGAAACTTTTTTTAATTTGGATTTTATTTTAAATATCAAAAAGTCATTAATAAAATTTTAAGTAATTTCTATTATTAAAAAATTAATGTTTAGAATAATTGTCAATTTTGCTTCGCATTTATTAGTATATAAATTTATTAAATAAATCATAAACTTTGATTGAAGCAGTGGTTAAATATTAACTTTTTGCTTGCTTTTTGACATTTACATTGGTAACATTACAGAATTGCAAGTATATTTTAGTGATCAATTTATTGTATGCAAAGCCTTATTATGCTGTCTCTAGCGTCAGATGGATGTTAATGATTGCGTGATTTGTACCGATCAAAATTACTTTCATCGTGGAGAGTTATTTCTCGTCGCTTTTCGTGAAATCCATTTGCGAAGTCTAATTTGATGTCTCTTCGGGGATTCTTGTACAGAAATCGGAAATCATGAGTTTTCTCTACAGTTACTGGAAGTAATAATTTTGTCAATGAGTCAATGACAATTGCCATGTATTTTATAGTCAAGTTGCGAAATTAATTTAATGATATATTTTAGCATATATAATTTTTGTCGCTTTCTTTTTATTAAATGTTTTTCCACTAGTAATAATAATGTTAATATTACTGTCTTAATTTAACAATTTAACATAACAAGAATTTAGTATTATATGATTAATATTAATATATAATGATTATTTGTTTAAATCCAAAAATTATTAAGTAATAATAAAAGTAAATAAATTTAAGTTTTATACACAAAATTTGTTTATTTTTTTGATGATTGCTCTAACAAATAAAAATATGGTTATGAATGTGTATATTTCATTTTTAACCGTTTAATTTTTAAAGTCATTTTTAGATATTGGACATCTCGTCATTGCAGAATATTATTATTAATTTATATGTATAAATATATATATTTTTCTATGATAAAATACATGCAGATATTATGAGATTATATTTAACAAATTTTGAAAATACTTCATATTCTTTTAAAAATGTTATCGTTACATGAATTTAATTAAAAATGTGTGAGTACAAAAAATTCGAGATAAGTCGAATAGGTATCCTCATATTAGCAGGATATTAATAACTAAAATTTTTGAAAAATAAAAATTATTAAATTTTATATAATAAATTTTTCAGTATAAAAGTATAGTTCTTTAAAGTCCCGCTATTATTGGGTTCGGCTTATTTCGAACAGTTGGTACCCGAGAAACTTTTGTATCCATACATATAAAAAATTAGTAACGCATGTATTTTATTATTATTAAATATATTCCTTCGTAACCACTATTCCATAAAGAAATCATTCTATCCTATATTTATTTTTAATAAGAGATGATTTTTAGTGATGTGGAGAACATATTTTCTCGCGATTTTAATATTTTTTATATTAAAGATGTAATAAAAATGGTAATTGTAATTGACATGCTATCCAAATTATTACTATCGTAATTAGTCTGAAAGATTCGCGATGCACACCCTCCTGTAATAAGATTACTGATATTTGACGGATGCTTAACTTTTCTTTGCAAAAAGATTTGGATCTTGTAAATTTGACATGAAGAAATACGTTGAGTTCGCTTTCCACTATGAAGATTGTTTTTTGTATCGGATACTAATCCGTGTACTCTCTCACAAGGCGAATCTCAATCAAGGAATCTTGATATGATCAAATTATTATTGAGATAGTTACCTTGAACGCAATGAAAGTGCTCGAAAATCATAAATATATTAATGGCTTTTTATATTAATGTCTAAGTTTTATAATCGCATAATAATTAATAATAAATACGCTGTAACTGTTAATATTTCATTCCGCATTTATCAATATTTATTATTAATATTTTATTAAATATTAGTCTAGAAAAATTTGTGTTATTATATGTATTTTCGACATTTTCGTATAATCCCATTATTAAAATTTGTTAAATGCTCCTATAATATCATTTTTATTATATTTTGAACAGATTTATAATTGTATATTGTACTATAAATAATAATTATTATTGTATTATTAAAATGTATAAAAGATTACAATAAAGATAATATTAAAAAAGTTAATGCAATAATGATTAACAAAATACACAATAAATTATAATAAAGAGATTAACAGGACTTTTAAATTTAACAAAATTTAAATAAATATTATAAAAGATATATAAGAATCAAATAATTGTTTATAAATATTTTTTATAAATCTTGATGTCACATTAATAGAATAAAATTTAATTAAAACTTTAGATAAACATTCAACACACATTTCAACTATCGATGAAAAAATGAATATACTCAAGAAATTGCAAAATGTTAAGGATCAAGGTAGGGATCTGAAGATAGTTTAATAAAAAGCTGAAACATGTAATGTCTATACGTATGTTTATCTAAAGTTTTAATTAAATTTTATTCTATTAATGTGACATTTACACTTAAACATTTATTTGACTCTTATATGTCCTTTATAATATTTATTTAAAAGTACAGTAAGATAATTAGACATAAAAATAAAAAAATAAATTTAAAAAATAAATTAAAAACATATACTTATCTGCAAAAACAGACTACTAAATTTATTGATAGCTTATTTTTTTTTATGGATAAGTATACTTACAAAGAAAAAAGAGAGAACCACCGATAAAATCAGCGGGGGCAGTAGAGAGCCTTTAGCTCGTTTTTACAAAATTAAATTTTAAATTAATAATATTTAATTGGAAAAGTTTGAAGTGTATTTAAAATGTCTATAATTGCTAGTAATTATATAAAGATTTTGATACATACTAGTAATTATGTTTGATAAAAAGGAGTTGAAAATCTAAAGAAACATATTTTGTAATTCCATTTTTATGCAGACGCGTATTATACAAAATTTGCTAAATTAACTTATTTTAATATTCATCTTTGAGTTTTTTAAAATTTAATAATTTTTATTTTTTATAAGACATACGAAATTAAAATTTTCATTTAAATACCCATTAATTGGATTATTAAAAAATTTATTAAATAAAAATGTAAAGATTTTTATTGCAGAATCAGAATTCGGATTTTCTTGAATTATATATGCAAATTTTGCATTATGATATTCATGCATTTTGTATATGAGATATCTTATATACATATAAGCAAAATGTATAAGTTATAATTGTTGTAAAAGTTAATAATTGTTGTAAAAATGTATAAGCAATTATATAATAAATAAATATATATAATACCCGCAAAAAAGCCACTATAATTTATAATAATCTATTTTTTTGTAAGGATCACTTTATGATTCGCCAATTAACTTAATCGGCCGATTTGTTTATTAGAATTGATCAATCGCATCGTCAAACGAAATAATAAATACGATTGGCCAATTCCAATGGACTAATCGATTGATTACGCTAATTGGCGAATCGTAAAATCCTAAGTATATTTATAAAGAAAAGAGAACCGCCGATGAAATTATTCGGTAGAGGTGGTGGTGGACTTCTAGATCCATGTAAAATCCCAAGCAGAACAAGTTATTTTGATATCAAAATGATGTCAAAATGATTAAAAGTAAATTTTTCAATTATTTCTAATTTATTTTAATGTCATTTTGACGTTATCGTGATTTAATGTTGTATTTAGACATTGTTGTTGCTTACACATTTCGAAACAATTAGATTTTTTCGTTGCACATATTTAATTAAAAAGTTATTAACAATTAAAATTTCGAAAAGGAAAATCAAAAGTGGCAAATAAATTCAAATGGGTTCAAAAAGGTCTGCCTAGCTGATCTCACTATTTAATCAAATCTTAATGAATAAATAAATTATATATAATAATGCGCTATTTATGCGCTTTCAAAATCTGCAAAAAAATTTTTGCGCTCTGTTTAGCTAAAAAAAATTTTTTTGTGGAAGAGCTAAGTAGGCTATCAGCACCGACGAGATACTAAAGACTCTTGGCTTTGGACAAATTTTCAATAAGATTGCCTGGGGATAATTAAAGAACAATGATATTACTGATAATTAATAAAAATTTATGATTATTTATGATTAACATAAATATTTCGATGGTAAGTTATTAAATTCATGATTTTTTATTATATAAAAGCTATGTAAATAAGTATGCATATACTTTTAATAATAATATCTTATATATTGCCGAAAAGTTATAATTTTTCCTCTGTAGTTATCATCTCTATTGATAATCAAATTCAGATGATATTATTAAAATCACAGTTTTAAATAAAAATTGAATATTATTGATAGTTTTTAAACATATATGCACATGTTTTACACATATA
>NW_017259336.1:2294724-2307236 GCF_001594045.1 Atta colombica | reverse complement strand
TATATATATAATATACTAATAAATTATGAAATTAGTACCGTATTATTAGTTTATTACTCTTAATCACTTAAATTTTAACAAGTACGCGAATTTCCATAAGTGCCGAGGATCTTTAATAGTATCTCGTTGGTGTTATATCAGTCAATTTTGATTTTATTATTTGTCCTCATCTAACTCACGTAATAGCATGGAAAAGAACCACAAAAACGTGGACATTACCCTACGAGGTACACGAAAAAGATTGGAATGTCCACTTTCAAGTTTCTCTCTGTTAATATCTCGTTGGTGTCAGTAGCATCAACGTAACAAATTTACCTATGCAGTTTTCTCTCTTAACCTTTCGCCATAATCCGAGACCAGCACAATACCAAGCACTACCCAAAATACCCAGATTGCTCTGCGGTTGTGCTGCGTCGGGGGTTTGTCTCCGAGACTACTCAGACTACCTGGTTCTACCGCCATCATCGCGAGAAGAAGCGACACAGTGAGAGAGGTTGTCAGGTTCATTTACGTCGGTATTTCTCTCGCATAGCAGTTACGTTTCATCACAAGCCGCACAAATGAAGATGGTGGATAAGATTGAAATGAGTCTAGATGATATTATTAAACAGACCAAAGGGTCTAGGACGCGCGGCGGCGGAGCAAGCGGTAGACGCGGCAGAGGCGCTGGGAGTTCACCTCGTCGAGGAGCACGTAGGGTACAGAGAATCACCGGTGGCGGCGTCATGCGAGGACGTAATCGCGGTGGAATTGCACGCAGCTCTTTACCGTATACGAGGGTAAGATACGAGGCTAAATTTTACGATTATTGAATTCTTTAATAGAGCACTATACTTGTTCATTTACTTGTACTTGTGCGCGCGTGCACGTGTGTGCGCGCGCGCGCCTGTGTGTGTGTGTGTGTGTGGTGTGTGCGCGTGCGCGCGCGAGCGCGTATGTGTGTGTGTGTGTGTGTGTGTGTGTGTGTGTGTGTGTGTGTGTGTGTATTTGAGATTGAACGTTGGAACATACAGTATGACTTTGAAGTACTTACCTATATACGACCATTTATTAAAAAAAAAAAAACGATGTATCAGCTATCAGCTGGAAATATTTTATTTGTCTTTATTTCCTTTTTTTGTTTATTGTTTACGTATATTTATTAATTTCTTATTCGTTTGTTTATGTTTTTATTTTCAATAAATTAATAAATTAAATATTAAGTTGATAAAAGTTTTTTTTATTATGTTATGATTTTTAATAAGAAAATATATAATGTAGTTGTAATTAAATGAGGTGTAGTTAAATGAGATTTCATATCATCTGTGAGACGTGTGTAGTTGTTGTATTGATTACAATATAATGAATAAAAGTTTTTTTCAATAGGTCTAGTTCTCTTTGATAGAACAATAAAATATTATATTGTTAATTGAGGAAATGCCAATAAACAAAAAAAGAAATAGCAAAAAAAAAGGTTTTGGTATTTGATAAAGAATATAATACTTTTCCAACACATTAATTTATATTTTGTTATACAGGGAGATGTAAACAGTGCTTGGAAACATGATATGTTTGATGGTGTAAAAAAGGTTGGTCGTGGTGCAATAGGCAGTGCAGGAACGACCAAACTTTTGGTATCAAATCTTGATTTTGGTGTATCAGATTCAGACATACAGGTATTAGAATATTGTAAAATAATTTTTTAACAATATTGAACATGTTGAGCATCACATAATTTGATATTATACTCCATGAATTCATTTTCCTTTTTGAATTTTTAATTATCTATATAAGGATATCTCTTATAATAACATTTGTAAGTAATAATATATCCAATAATAAAAATACTTAGTCCTGATTAAGTTAGTGTATTATAAAATTAAACAACTGGCTAAAGATATTTTTTAAGAATTAGATAAAACAAATTTAATTTATATTGATAAACTGTGGTATGTACTATATATATATATATATAGTACTAAATATAAAAATACATAACTTACTGGATACATCAACATGCAAATTCTCCAAAATGGAGATAAAAAAATGTTTTTGACTATGTAACCCTCAATATGTTAAATTTTTTGTAGATTTAATTTTAAAAAGAACATTTATAAAAAAAAGTTTTATAGAAAAGTAATTATAATGATATCTTTTAGGAATTATTCAGTGAATTTGGACCTTTAAAATCAGCAGCAGTACATTATGATAGATCAGGTCGATCTTTAGGCTCTGCTGATGTCATATTTGAAAGACGGGCAGATGCTATTAAAGCAATGAAACAGTATCATGGAGTTCCATTAGATGGTATGTATTTACATTGTATTTGTATTTACATTACATTTGTGTTGTATGTATTTTTTCAATTATAGATTTTGCTTATATTTAGGTAGTATTATTTATTAATCCATTGTTCAGAAAGTGCTTGTGCTAAAAAAAATTTGTGGATTATGATATACATCGCATATATAGATATTTTGAGCATCTGTCATTCCAATATATAATTATGTTGATAGGACGTGAAATGAATATACAAGTAGCTACTTCTGAATTACCAATCACTTCTGTTCGTGGCCCGAGACTTAGCGGTGTTAATTATACACAAAGACCTCAAGCACGTTTTAGGGGAAATCGCGGTACAGGATCTATTAGAGGTAACTCATTAATGCAACTTAATATATATTATTCTAAATTGATTTATGCAAATTAAAAAAATAACAAAATTGATAGTATCAAAGACATAGTTATATATTTTTTCTATGAGTTATAATTGTGTTACATAAAAATATATTTAGCAATTTTTTATTAATTCTTACAAAATATTATAATTTTGTGGAATTTAAGGTCGTGGAAGTGGAGGTCGACGTGGAGGTAGAGGAGGCACTCGACAAACGACAAAGACACCTACGGCTGAAGAATTAGATGCAGAACTGGAAGCTTATGTGAAGGAAGTCAAGTAACAACGTTATAAAATTGCTATATTCAAATTTTGTTCAATGTGACTAACACAATACACATTGTTGCTATTTCTTTCATGAAATATACAGTTATAAATCTAATCCTATACGAATTTAGTAAAGTTATACAAAAATTAACTTAGTTTTTATTTTTGACGATTCTTTCAAAAATTGGCACAGCAAATTTTACAAAATCTTTGCGAACATTGTAGAAGTTCATAGATTTTTTTCATAATATAATGATGCAAGAAAATTAAGAAAGAACATATTTACATGAATTGTAAAGACTGTATGAATTTGTATGTACTACCGTGCGTGTGTGCTCACCAGATGAAAAATATAATGAGATACATCTCGAAAAGTTGTTGTTTATCAAAGTACGGAATGTGCTTCTAGCCCTCACAATCTGATTATTCCAAATGCTATGTCAAATATCAGAAATTGATTTACAAAATCCATCTTTAGGATAATTTACTTAGGAATCTTAGAATGCATAATGTCAACACTTTTATGTAACTATGTGTCCGGAATCTCTAACTTAAACATAAGCATTATATGTGTAGTATATAATTAATAGTGGATTAAGGCTGTGACATACTGTTAACTAGTCGAATATTGACGATATTTAGTGCACAGATGGATATGTAAGACCATGTATACATTTTTGATCATGCAGCGTACAAATAGCAGTCAAACTAAGTGGCGCAAGACTGAAGAAAAACTATCACCAGATTCTCTTTTAATAAAATATTTTTAAAAGAAAACTTTTATTATCCATCGAAGAAAAATTCCTAATAATTTTAGTCCTTTCACCCTATATTTGATCCTATATTTTTTTTCTTCATAAAATATCTAAAAATATATTGTGATATCTGTTAAAAAAATACAGATATATTAAAATGTATAAGTTGGTAGAAGGAAAAGAAGCAGAGGTATATGTACAGAGAAAGAGATATGCAATCATTGGGGATATACATTTATCAAAATTGAAAACTAAAAAAATGCTATACACATAGGAGACATTTTCTTTATTTTACTTAAGTAATCACAAGTATATTATTCTGTACATATGTAAAAATATTTGCTAATAGATAGTATAGAACAGATTTCTAATTCAGGCTATGATTGTACAGATTACTACAGAACACTAATCTTCTAGGGAAGGTGGGAGATCAATTTTTTCTATTATCTTTTTCTTATTTTTAATGTATCTAGACATATTAAATTCTCTACATACTTAATAATAAGATCAGTCAAGTTTAGATAATAAAATTTTACTATGCAATAATAATTGTATACAATACGAGGCAACATTATCATATTATACTAATATTTTAAATTACAAAAGACAGAAGAAATAATATTAATTTTTTTTATAGTCTCTTCAGTGTCCTCTTCTTATCTTTTAACATTTTTTTCTTTTCCGCTGTTAGTTTCTTATCACTTGCATGTTTTTTTGGAAGGGGTCCTCCACTGTCTGAAGAGGCACAACTTTCCAGGCCCGCCTTGCTTCCTTTTCCACCTCCCTGAAAAAATAAAAGTTTCATAAAAATAAAAATTATATATAATGATGAAATTGCGAAAAACAAATTCATTTATCGAAATAAGACATTACTTGTGCATGTATCTCAGTCATCATTTTTGCTCGCTCTGAATATTCGTCATGACTTTCTAAAAGCAATTTGCCAGCTTCCTCATTCAAAGCAGATTCTGGATTTGGCACTATTAGTAGACATTTTACAGTCTAAAAAATATAAAAAAAGAAACGTAAGAATACATAAGCAAGCATTTACAACACATTGTGCTTTAATGCAGATCACTTACTAATAATATATGTTGTATCCCAAGATCTGGTTTCCAATCCTTTTTTAAAGTGTTGACACATATTTCGCCATTTTTTGCTACATTAGGGTGAAAAATTTTTGTAAGAAAGTAAGCCTTTGGCGGTCCCTGTGGAAAGTCCTTTCCAAGAACTAATTTCACTCTAAAGAAACCACTGGCGTATGGAGTCCCCGCTATTAGAAAGAAATATATAGATATCAATATGCTATATTATTATTTTTAAACCTTGACTATTATCATTAGATCTTTTGTCATACTAATTCTATAGTTGAATGAGCATAGAAAAATTTTTATTTATTCAAGCAGTTATTTTTATTATATTTTGTTGTAGTGTTGTTAAATGGATATGTTTTATAAACATAATAGAATAAAAAGCATTATATTTTCATTTATATACTTGTTTCTTACCAATATAGATTAACTTCAATCTCAGTTCAACTTATTTTTTTCTTTTTCTAATCTTTAGAACTAGAAAAATATAAAGAGCAAGTTAAACCGAGATTAAAATAAATTGGTATTGGTGAAAATAAGCATTAAATCTTTATTTATCATATTATTGTCTTGCATAAAAATCAGTGATATACATTTTAGAAAATATTTCTAATTTCTCTATATCTATTTTATTCTAATCATCACATTATATCTGTAAAACACGATGATAATGACGTTAATCAAGGTTAAAAAACTCATACGAGAAGAGTTGTACGTTCTCGACACAGTCGAGTGACATACACGGATATCAGCCGAGATAAAAGGTGTTATAGGGTTAGGACGACGACCAGGTTAGGTTAGGTAATGTATAGTCGATAAAAGTACGCTTTACTCGGAGATAATCAGTTTTGTCAACGAGGCTAAAAGAGCAAGGAAGCGAGAAGGTTAAATGAGACAACCAATGTTACCTGGGCCTTCGATGACGGCTTGTATGTCGGTGACATCGGCCTCGTTCAAAATGACACGAATACCTTCAGGTGTTTGCGCGGCCAGCTCTGCCATCTCCTTGGCTACCCGGCGGATGATTTGTGGCGACAGATTTTCCACATTCTGTAAAAACGCACGTATCAATCTCACACATGTTTTAGCGAGGACGATTGAAACGCGCAGAATGTAAACAAGAAAGCGGTTCTTGTTATATATGGTCGCGGTGACGATTAGTGGCCGCGGCGACGGGGCATCGCGACGAACGAATGTTGAATTGTACGTTTCCGCGATAGCTGACCAGCGGAAGATTACTATTACTCACGGAGCTCACGGCGGCAGCAGCCATAATCGCCGTAAATTCGGAGCGTGATCTCGCCCAGGCCTCGCGCGCAGGCTACGCGATTCTCTCAGCTTCCCGGCGCACGGCGTAGGAAAACACTTAACGTCACAACATCAGCACGGCATCGCCTGCATTAACCAACATTTTGAACTGATAGCCAATCGCGTGCCAGGGTACTCTCGATACCAGAAGTCGATCCTTCTTCCCCCTCGCCGATCATTGCGCCGTCGTCGCCGCCGCCACCGCCACCGCCGCCGTACGATCTGTCCTCCGGCTTGATTTGTGCATGTTTTTTTTTAACTTGAAAGCGCGAACGATACGCCAGCTCAACGAATAGATTCTAGACTATTTTTCGTCGCGACTGCAGATTGTAGTTCAGGATGACGATACGTAGTGGATAAATACGGAGTACGGAACCGCCAGTGGAAAGAGACCATCTTCTGTGTTGCTGTTGATTGACTCCTACGCGTGTCGTACATCTTCCCCTTCAGATCCTCACCGCTATAAAGCGAATTAAAACGCCGCATTTATCACAAATCTCTGCGTGATGACGGACGACGGGATGGTTGAAAAGGTGAGTACGACTCGATTCTGTCAGATTGTGAATTGGTGATTTGGAATCAGCAAGGACACACGTTTTTGTGAAACGACACGCGCTTCTGTAGCCTGGTAAAAAAATCAATGACAGAGCAGACACGATCTCGTTGGCTGATAATATGCGATATTATCGTAGGAAAAACACATGAAGCAATTGAAGCGAAAGATGGAATGCTGGCGGGAGATAATCCTGCCTTTAAATTCTATTCTCTTGTGGGAACATAGCTGGCATCCTGGGTTAATTGTCGGGATTGTAACAGTGATATTCTGGTAAATGAACCAATCTCATAAAAATGAAAATTGTTTTTAAAGTATATGTATTTGTGCGTATATAAGTTTGTTTGCATTGCATGCACTTTTTGTGTATTTAGTAGCTTTGTTTCCTCTCTTTTCACTATTCAAGTATTTCAAGTTCATTTTGTTTCAAGTATGTAAATTTTTGAAGATCGTAAGCAATGAAAACAAACTTTATATAAGATAAAAGATTCGAATAATTGGACGTGTACCTATGTCTGAACACTTACACAAAATTTATTATTATTAATCTGAAATGCTTTTTTTAATTACAATATTAATTTAATTGTATTTAAAAGTTACAATTAAATTATGAAATTATATTTAAAAATTTAATAATAATGATAAGAAATATATAAATTATATCACTAAATGTTTTTCTATTGCTAATTTTTTGTTCAATTTCAAATTGATTTCTTCTAAATAAAAATTTTTGAACATCTACAAGAGTTTCTAATCGTTAATAATTAAAAAAAGCAGATGGTGGATTAGTGTGATTAATTTTATAAATAATTTTTAATTGAATAGGTTTAAATAAGCTTTAAACATTTACAATTTTAATGTGATTTATGTATAAATTATTAAGATATATGTTATATAAAAAATCAATAGAATACATTCACACTTAATATACTTGTTTTAAAAAAGATTACTTTTGATTTGATCAAAAAAAGTTAGATTTTAAACATTTGATAGCTTTGGAATACTGCTGAATGTAAACTTGTTGGAAGTATATGTGTAAAATTACTAATGTTTCTCTTATTGCAGTACTATATGGACTCTAGAACCAGCTCTTCTGACGATGATATCTGTATGTCTATTAGTATTCGCTCTTGTTGATTATCTTGTGCCGATTTTGACTTCGGTATTATGCAACGCACAAAGTTGGACTGGACAGAAGGAGAAGAAATTAATTGAGATTTGTCAAAATCTCTCTACCACTATATTGCAATTGCGAAGTGCATGGACGTCTATTTCGAAAATTCGACACGATCGTCCCAATATTGTAAGTAAATTATAAGTGTATATCTATAAAAAATTAAAAGTTTATTGTTTTTTTATATGAAAGATAAATCAGATAAATATATTTTTTAAGAGATTATTTTATTTTACTTGATATTTGTTATTATAAAATATTTATGGAATATTTTATATTTTATTTTCACATTTTAAAAGTAAAAAATTACGTGTAGTGTTTTTCTTATTTTTATTGCAGTATTACAGTGCAACGATCCTCTTTCTCATTCTTTTCGCCTGGATCGGTAACACTGTTAATAATTTGCTTCTGCTTTACATCATAGGTAACAAATTTCTACCATTATTTTCTTTATCTGTTTGTATCTGTACTACTTTTAATGATTTATCTGATTTATTTTTTAGTGATCGTGGTTCTTCTCTTGCCAGGATTCAGACACAAAGGACGAGCGCGCTGGGCTGTGAAATATGTATATGATCACTTAATTCATCGTCATCTATCATAATCGTTATTTTGTATGTATCTCGTGCCCACCGAAACTTGTCGTTTTACATACTTTTAATCCATGCTCTCTCAATATAAATTTCTTCATAATACTATGATATGATATACGATTTTAAATATATTCACTTAATGCGCGTGTATATTTACGCGTGTATATTTACGCGTCAGTTTAAGAAGAGTAGTCAAAAAGTCTTCGCTTCTATCGATACAAATTTCTATCGATACAAACAGCTGAGATTTAGTTACACATTTTGATTTCATTGTTGATGCCTACTGTGTCTCTTTTGTCATAAGTATCTTACAATTAGCAATGAGCTAATTGTTAAATGTCTTAATAAGACGCCATAATGTTTCATCTCAGAAATATTCGTATTATAAATATAATTAATATGGAATTATGTTAATCTCTTTGAGTAGTATCGATCAAAACACTTCTTTTTAAATTAATAATTGAAATTTTTTTCTATCTTGGATTTTAGTAAAATATTATAAAATTATTAAAATATTATATTAGTAATAATATTATTATTAACATTTTATAGTACTTATAATATGAAGAAAATGAGATGAATGTCACGTGTTATGGGCCTTGATAACAAGCATCCAACATGTTGTTAACAGTAAGATATGAATGGCAAAAAAGGGACAATAGATATCGACAATAAAATCATTAACAAATGTGGAATTAAATCCCAACTCTAATATAAAAAAGATCAATATAATGTAATGTATAGTCCGCTAAAGAAAAAGATATAATTATACTTTCAAGAAGCATGATATTTAATATCGTATTTGTTAATGTGATTTTGTATGTTACATAATAAGTCTCAATTAATTATAATATTTATAATCATAAGTTTATCATACTATTTCGTCACCTTCAAGAATTAATAAAATTGTTCGTCCAATTTTAGTTTAAACTGTTTTACTTAAAATTGTGTACACAGCTTTCTAATTACCATTTTTTCTCTGTAGGATAAAATATATCTGTTAAAATATTGCTTTGTAAGTAGAAATCCTTTGATAGATGTTAAATAATATCAGATTTAAAATTAGCGATAATTTTTGTGTTATAACAAAATTAAAAATGATCATTATTAAAAATCGAAATGTTTGTTAATCTTATTAGATGATAATTTGTTTATTAATTTATCATCTCAGACCTACTTTTTATGCCTGTAATTTTATAATTTAAATCAATAAATATTTCTTAAACAAAGTTTAAGTTTGCGAGCAAACTTCCAGAGATTCCAAAAAATTTTATTTGCTTTGTGGTTCTCTAAATTCATATTTTAAGAAGAAACAAAATAATTTGAAAGGACTCTTAATCTTTAAAGTAACAACAATAAAGAAATTAAAGGCTAATGAAAATCAGCACGAGAGGAGGAGATGCATTTTCGCTGATCATTGTAGATTTGAGAGACAGTGTTTTTTGAAACTATTGGAGTGCAAATGCCGTTTTATTGTAGATATGTAGAGATGTAGACATTGTGATGGCGATTCTTTCTAATTTAGGATTTCGGTTGTTACACCTTTTGGTAAATTTTACTGTGAGATAAATCTGGTAATGTCCGCGTATGTGATTGGGTAATCTTGCTATTTCTCAACAGGTAAAATTTAGATAGAACAATCGGCCCTTAATCACAAACTAGAATAAAATAAAGGGCTTGTGGCTCCAGCACACCAGCGCGATGTTAGCTACGCGACACGCGATATCCAATGACAGTATACCTTTAGAATGAGAATATCGGTAAAGCTGTACATTCATTGGATATCGCGTGTCGCGTGTGATGAACAACGCGTTGATGTGTCAGAGGCATTATGAGGTCTTTCATTCTAATAAACATTAATGGAAGATTTTTTTGATAACCATTTAAAGGACTTCATGATGAAAGTACTTAATTCTGCACACATAGAAAAATAATTCGTAGAGTGTCTGAAGATAAATTTAAGGAAGCCTTAAATATAAGACCTGACTATGAATACGGGCATTAAAGATAATTAAAAAATATACATGTATCTACAAAAGTCATTTATTATATAACTGGATGAGGATGCTATAAAGATGTAGAGTTCCTATAATGGCTATAATAAAATAAGAGTAAACGCCAAAATAATACAATAAAATAAGAGTAACTGTCGCCATGTACAGCCAAATTAACGTTGGTAACACTGATTCTGTCAGTAAGTTGGCTACGACTGACATACATGACACATGTCATGACAGAAGTGTGCACAAGTGCTAATGATATCGCTGTGAAATAAAAATCATGCCGTTTCTTGGATAAAATTCAGGATGACGTTGACGAAGCAATTAAAGTTTTGAAGGTACGTTGATGAATTGTGTCAAATACGGAATATTTGAAACTTGCACTTTGGCGGATTTGCGTAACTCTTGTTATAGGAATATAGCAATGCATCGCCGCGTTTTAATCTTTTTGTCGATTACATTTTTTTATTAAGATATCTTTATATCAATTTAGGCCCGATTATACCAATGTTATTTGATTTTAAACGAAGTTTAAAAATCTCTTTTTTTGAAGCCAATAGAGAGACAGAAAGTTTTAAGCCTCCCTTAAAATTAAAATAACGTGCAATCAGGCTTTAATCATCTTTTAAACGATTTTGTGCTTTCTGGAAATGCAATGATGATAAGATTATCAAATTAATTAAATGATTTGAAGCTTACAAAAAAAATAAATGGAAAAGTATGATCTGAGTGTATATAAAATCGTAATTCATGCAATACATAGAATACAGAGCAAGAATTGTATATATAATTGTAAATATAATTGTGTATATAATGCTTTCTTTGGAAATAGGAATCGGTTTTATTAATTAAATTCGACCATCGATCCAACATCTTTTTAACAATAAAAATATATATAATTCTCTATGAACGGTAACTCCAATTAACCTGATCAGTCGATTAAAATCCAATCACGGTTAATTCTTAACCGAGTTAATTCTTAACTTGTTTCTTATCTCTTTCCAATTCTAGAATTGGAAAGAGACAATGAAGAAGTTGAACCTCCCGTGAGTTGTGGAACTGGCCTAAGTGTCAACTATGATTGGTCAATTCTGCTGAACAGTAAATGCGATTGGTCAGTTCCAATCTAAAAGTCGATCGTTTAAGTTAATCGGAGTTGGTACAGACGGAGACTTTATAGTCTACTATTTTACGCTTGTAAACCGTTTCAATTTGATAAAAGATCCATAGCAGTCATATACGTCGTGAAACTTGTGCGAAACTTGTACTTCCCATTTTCCACGCTAACATAAGTTCTTGAAGAACTATTCAGTTCGTTATTCGAAGTGTAACTTTCGACAAAATCAAACGGCCTTAGAGAGATAGCAATACAACTTTTGATGGAGACTAAACTTTCGGAAAAGTGCGGGGTGAAATTTTACCAGGACTAACACATAGAATTGCCTTCGTAAAAGGACATAGGATTATCGAAGGTTTGTACCTTCAATGCTTCTGTGTGTCTTCAACTCTTAAGTAATCCTCTTATCGATAAGATCTTAAGATCGGTACAAAGTTCGAAACTTACAATTAATGTACTAAAATAATTGTACTACTTATGATGTAAGATTCCTGAGCCGAACGTCCACTTAATTTATTTTATTTTTTAAATTCTATTTTTGGAGATATTAAAATAAATTAAATGAGAATCTTTATTTCATTAATTCACATAAATAAAATTTATCAATATAGAATATTTCTAAATAAACGAAAAAAATTTTTGTTCTGACATTGGTTCTTATTACATGCATATGAATCTGTTAATCAAATTTGAGGATCAAAAATTCCAAATTCCAAGCTCATCAGCTATAAAAGCAAAGCGCTTTCTTTTCATATTGCAATAATTTTATCTTACAAAACATATGAGATATTTCAATGCAAAAATATATTATAACTGTATTATCTCTGCATATTAAAATATTTTAATACATATTATTTATTTAAACTAAAAATGTTTTATAAAAGCATCTTTTTATATTTTTACGTATAATATAAATTACGTATAATATAAAAGTTTTATACATATATTTTTATTTTATGCTTAATTATATTAATACATATTTTTATAATTTAATTGTG
>NW_017259336.1:2293081-2294624 GCF_001594045.1 Atta colombica | reverse complement strand
TATATATATATATATAAATAACTTTCATTAATTTTATACAATGCAATCTGAGCATTTTATTTATTACCAACGTCACGTTCGATATAGAGCACAACTATTTTAATTCACAGTGCAATAATATCGGCACAATGCTGCAAGCTTTTTATGTCTTTTTTCTTCACAATAACGATCGTAAAAAATTGTCGATGAAAAAACTCTACCGATTACAAACGGAAACGCGACATTAATTGGAAAGTTCCTCAAGAAAAAAGAGAGAAAAACGTGAATGAAATATAGAATTTTATTTACGGAATATATTCCAGAAAATGTGGCTATATCATAATTGTGAATCTAAGATCGAAGTACATTATATTTGCAAGATCTATCAAAAGAAAACCATATTGTCGTTACTTTGTTCAAACTTACAGCTTATTCACGTATAATCCTCACATACAAATTCTACCTTCTTATCAATTTTTCAAATTTTCTTGATAATGATAAATAAATTCTTGCATTTAAGATAATGTCGAATTTGGAATAAAAGTTATATAAAGATGAATGTATTTTAAATTAATTAAAAAAACGTAGAAAAAAACGGAGATAATCGATATTGAAATAAATAGTGATATTTTCATTTTTCAAGAATTAAAAATATAGTTGATATAAAATTATATATTAAATTAAAACTTAAAAAAATAAGAATATTTTATTACATTTTTCATTGTGTAACTTGATAATAAATTTATTTCAAAATTACATTTAACATAAATTCAAAATGATAATGAATTATTTAAACATTGTTTTTTGTTTTTATATTATTTTTTATAGTAGTCTCTTAATATATTATTAGTAGTCTCTTCAGTAGTTTATTGTAGAAAAGTGATATTTTGAAATGACAATTAAATTATTTTAAAGTAGAATCTCTTTCGAATAGTGCGTTAATTTCTTTAATTTGTTGTATTAACTATTTTTGAAATATTATGTGTCCATGTCGAAGTTATTATCACGAGTATTTATCAACGTAGAACATTCCAAAATTCTTTTCTTTCAAAAATAACGTCTTAGAGAAGTTAGTGGCTCTGCCGGAGGGTAACTCTCATTTTCAAATTGCACTCTTTCGTACGTTCATTAAAGTCGAGAATTTATCTGATGGCGTGTACTCATCCTTATATTTTTCTTTTTACTGCCTTCTTCTCTCTTATCTTCCATTTCTCCTCACGAGAATAATGATGTCTATCTATTTACTCCTTTTGCCACTTCTATATTTGCGCGTTCACGTGCAAATCCACCGAGCCCAACTTCACTCTTTTCAGAATTTCTTTTATTCAATTTGTGCATATTTTTATTTTTCGTCTACATTATCAGTATCATAGTTGCTCCTCTTTCTTTTATATTTTTATTTTGGATATAATTTCGTTGTTCGTTCCCCTCTTCTTGGTTTTCGGTTTTTATCTATTTCTTAACTTATGTATATTCTTTTTCTAGATTAGATTGTTCTACGCTTTCAATTAAACAAATTTTATATAACATTTTAATTTAAATTAGGATCAGTATATATTTTTGT
>NW_017259336.1:2290078-2292981 GCF_001594045.1 Atta colombica | reverse complement strand
ATATATATATATATATAAAATTTCTACAAGATGTCCCATATTTCTTGTGACATACCGCTTGTGAGCAGAACGAGTTAAAATGAGTTGAAAAGTTCTTTATCATTTTGCAATTTTCGCGATCCTTTTTCTTAAAGATATTTTTAAGTTCTTTAAGAAACATTTTTAAGATTTTATAAAAAACCTCTGAAAGAGAGATGATTTAAAATTGTCTTATTTTATAATGTCGATTTTATTCGCTTATTCGGCAATCGTTAGAAATTAATATCTCGTTAATTGTTGTGTCCAGTTTATCTGCCTACAAGCGGTGTGTTAATAAGTTTAAGACACCCAAATCCGAAGGATTATACATTATAGTTAAAAAATTTTTGCGTATATACCTATACATGTGTATATTTATTTTTGTAATTATTTATTATTATATTGGGTTGTCCGGAAAGTTCGTGCCGATGTTGAAAGAAAATTGAAACGCAGAAGATTTAAATTTTAGTATACATTTATTAAATTATATAGGTTAGTCGACAATATATACATAATTTATTATATGATGAGTTGTAATTTTATTTTCAACTGATATACCTATAAAACCACGTATTTTTTAAAATTACAATGAATTGCGTTACTAATGATAATAAAAACTTGTTATACATTACTCCATTTCAATGAAGAAAAAATTCGTGAAATCCACTTGTGCGTCGTTTTGTTGAAGATGAATGGAAACTTAAACGAAATATCTGCCTCACTACTAATAGAAAGCTGAAAAATAATGTACATGCAACGGATATACAAGGAAAACATGCGATGTCTGTGATAATAAATTCGGAAGAGAACCAAAAAAATGGTTGAGAGGAAAAGAAGGACGAAACTTTTTCTAGTCGGCATTTATCAGATGAAAAAATGTGTGAAAGGATATTATGAGATAGTAATGAACGGGAAATTAGTGACGTGCAAATATAAATGAAAAGCGACGTTGTAAATATATAAAAAATCGAAAGAAACCGTTCCGTTAACTAAATAAATGTTATACGAAATTTTTTCGAGCAAGAGAAATTTAAATAAAAAATATAAATTGTAATTAATATTATATGTCGATATATGTCGAAAAGATGAGGAATGCGAGGCTAGAGAAAGAGAGCGAAAGCAATAGGACAGAAAAATAAAGATAAAAAATCAGTGATTGAAAAAGAAGATAAGAAAAAGAATAGATAGAAACGGAAGACTGTTAGGAAGGGAGGAACAAACGACCTGAAATTATAGTCCAAAGTGAAAATATAAGAGAAAAGGGTGCAGCTATGAATTGATATTGGTAGAGTAGGCGAAACGATAAAAATATGTAAAAATTGAACGAAAAATATTCTGAAGAGAATGGATATGGGATCAATGGATTTGCTCGTGAATGCGCAAAAATAGAGTAAGGGGGGGAGGGGCGAAAGAAGTAAATATACATAGTATATATATATAGTATTGTTCGTTGCGAGGAGAAACAAAAGATGAGAGAGGAGAAGATAATAGGATAAAATTTACTAAATAAATTACTAGTAACATGTTGTCGTGTCAGAATAAATAATAGCTGTTACTTTTATTTTATTATTTATTCATCAATTTCATTCATGCGTATTAAGTTGGACAGTTAAAATAATGACTGAATTCTTTTTACGGATGTATATGTCATCTCAAAGCACAATTCTCTTATTGATTTAAAAATTATTTAATTTTTTTGTTTACCTCGATTTTTATGTAAAATCACGTTTTACTACTTATTTGATAAGATCATAGCATTATGAATTAAATTAAAATTCTTTATATAGTAACAAAACTCTGATCAATATTCGTGCAAAGAATCATTTGAATTTACTCGTTTAAAAGTTATTTGCTGCAGCAAAATATGATTATTTCATTACACAAAACCATTATACATTATTTGTTGTTTGTTTTTTTATAGTTTCAGAAATTATGAACGTCTTTATGACAAAAATTTTTTAGTTGATATTAGTTGATAATATCTTGATTTAGCTGATTTGTTGGTTAGATGTATTTTTAGTTGATAATATACCAAAACATCCTTAATTTCTGAACAACTGTTTAAACGAAATTGGATAACTGCTTTTCTTTGTATAGATAGATTGTAACGACAATGTAATTAAGAGAATCAAGGTTAACTATAATCGAGAAATGGACTTAATCTACTATAAGCAGGCATAAATTCAGAACAAATTCGATTACTGTGGAAAACGACAGACTAGAATAAGAGTTAACTGGTATAAAGTAGGATTGTCTTGACATTATAGAAACAGAGTTAAATAGGAATATGATTGTATTGAAGGCTTGATTATTCGAGTTGAAAGTGGAAAAACCCCAGTAGCACATGTTGCTTTTATATGATTTCTTAAAACGTTTGTAAAAAATTATATACGTTTAGAAAACGTATATAAAACGTATATATGAATCAATAGGTGTTATCTGAGAAGTTTTGAGGGATATATAAATAAGTGTTTAAAAATAGTCTACTAGAGTAAATCTATGTGAAAAATCAAAACGAGAACAAAGAACATTTAATGAATGAATGAATACAAAAAATACGATGAAACACAACAGTAAGTACGAGAGTTTGCATAAACGATAATATAAACGGTAAGTACGAGGGTTTGTATGAAAGGTATGAAGTAGCATACACACGGATAACTTCTACCTTCTTTCCTCTCTTTCTTTCTTTATCTCTTTTTCTTCTCTTCTCATTAAAAGAGCTATGCAAAGTGCAGAGCAAGCGAGTGAAGCTGAAAACCAGCGTTTCTTGAAGCGCAAGTAGGCTAAAGTGGAAATACGGGGGCAGCGGCAGCGGCAGTGGATCGGGTGGTGAAGAATGGAGGCGAACGGTGGGCGCAAAAGGGGTAGGAGTGGGAACGGTG
>NW_017259336.1:2284497-2289978 GCF_001594045.1 Atta colombica | reverse complement strand
GTAAAAATCAATTTAGACCTTGGCTAGGTGACCGCTCCGCGTTCGCACGGCGTTGCTGCGACGCGGCCGCTCTGCTCTCTCTGGCGAGGCGACGAGAGCCACGCTTCTCTGGAGGTGCCGGGCTGCCGATTGCCACCACCGCACCACTACCACGAACCACGAGCTCGGGGCCACGGGCCAAGCTCCGGTAGTCACGAGCGACCAATTCATCGAGCTGGTGCTCCGATCGTGGTGCTAGCGACGCGACGCGTCGGTATCGCGTGCGTAAAAGCATATTACATGCGCTCATACAATATATACACACGTACGCGTGACATACTCGTACACTCACACGATACAACCATTACGTATACGCACGGAAGTTGTCGGTGCATACACGTATACACGCAGCCACGCGTGCGTACGCACTATTCGCGCGCGCGACACGAAGAAGCATCTCGCAACGGAAGGAGCAGCGGTGGAAAAGCTCGAATGAGAGAGCACTACTCGCGTATAAAGTGGCATCGGGTACATAGCGAAAGAGAAAAAGAGCGAGAGAAAAAGAGAGAGGGATAGAGAGATAGTAAGGGGGAGAGAGAGAGAGAGAGAGAGAGAGAGAGGGAGAGAGAGAGAGAGAGCGAGAGCGAGAGAGAGAATCGAGTTTCTCTGAGCCGAACATAGTGCGCGCAAGCTTGCGGAGAATAGTCCTGGTGGACGCCTGAGGGGGAAGATCGACGTGGGAGTCTCAGTGCCGGAGCTTGCGGAGACGCGCTACCTACTCGAGAAGAACTCCATCGTGGAGGTTTTCGACCGACTGGCGAGCTTCCGGAATTTCCGGGTTAGCGGGTCGGCGCGTCGCAAGGAACGGATTAAGCTTAATAGTCCGGATGCGTCGCGGGAGAAAAACGCGCGATGCTTGCGTAAGCAGTTGCGCGTGTCGATAAGATAGTTTCGTATTTCGTGCTCCGCGGCAATTGCCAGAAGAGTTCAACGCGGAAAGAGTCCGGGACCATATGAAGATAGACGCTGCGCGAAATGCGGAGCGTACTCAATTGAAGAAAGATTGCGTGCTGGTCGAAGTGTTCAATGAACGAAACTCGCTCGGTATTTGGCCCTCGAGCGAGTGACAAATATCTGTTTTTGTTCTGATGCGAAGCACGGTGGAGCTTTCAAAAAGTACGCTGGAAAGCTGCGGACACTCTTCTTTCGTTGACTGTTTGATGTTTACTCGTAAGCGTTTTCTCCTCTATTTTATAATCGGCTTCGGCGGAGCTTCATCTACCTGAATCTCAACTTTACGGATGTGACCGAGTTTATGATTGTGTGCTCGAATAATAGTGAAGGCTTTATAGAAGCAAGAAACGAAATTCTTCTCGTCCTTAGCCAATTGGCATTTACAAGATGGCACTTTGAAGAAAGCTTTATATCTCGATACTTGATATCTTACATAAAAAGCTCTTACTCTACGAAGTAGAGTAAGTTATAAGAAAAATTTTACAGAATTTCTAATGTTCTCTCGCATAAATTTCTAGATTTATTTTCTTAATTGTGATCATTTTTAGCCTTTAAAATACTTTTTCTTATTATCATTAAAAAAATAACGTTTCGTTACTCGTTTCGTTATGTGAACTAGTAGTGAGGATTGGATTCGGCTCGATAGAAACACGTTGAGTCTTGTCAACGAGCAATGTCATTGATAGCCGTCTCTCCGAGAAGTGCACTCATATCTGTGTATAGACTCGACGGAGAGCTCGAAAATTAGAGAATGTAGTGTCCTGTTTGCTGGCGGAGATTCAAGCTCAGGCTTTTGCGGCCAACCGAGCCGAAACAGGTGGAAGATCTCCGGCGCGATACTCTGAAGAGTACCACGAAGAGCTATCGCGTGACTATCGATGATGGTGGAAGGCACGTTGCCAGAACGC
Source organism: Atta colombica (assembly GCF_001594045.1). NCBI lineage: Eukaryota > Metazoa > Arthropoda > Insecta > Hymenoptera > Formicidae > Atta > Atta colombica. Next base: position 2,288,077 of record NW_017259336.1, on the reverse strand, counting down.
GGTTGGTTGGCCCGGCGCGCATCTTCGCTCGGATCGTGCTCTGCTGCGTGCCGGTCATCACTTCGTTAAGCTCGTTACATTTTTTTAAAGAGATCGAGCTAGAGAAAGAGAGAACTTTGAGGAATGAGAATGTGAAATGACGATTTTTAAGATCGTTCTCGAACTTAGGCTGTCGACGCCGACGTCATCATCATCATTGTTGTCGTCGTCGTCGTTGTTGTCGTCGTCGTCGTCGTCGTCGTCGTCGTCGTCGTCGTCGTCGTCGTCGTCGTCGTCGTCGTCGTCGTCGTCGTCGTCGTCATCACGATGTTGGAGGGGCAAATGTTATTTGGCTAGTTAGTTACATTTCTCCATGTGATTTTATAACGAATGCAACGAGACGCGATAAGAATCTGTTTCGATATTTGCATTTTGAAGAGCAAGAGCGACGATAAAAGATCTTTGCATAAACCGAATTTGTTTTCCCGCAAGAGGAAAGATTGTTGAGAAAATTAAATATACGCAACTGTGTGAGACGAATAGAAAAATAAATAATAGATAAATAAATGAGATAAGTAGACGGAAGTAGAAGGAAATAGAAAGGATAGTAAGAAAGATATAGTAAATAGATCTTGGATTTAAAAACTAAGATCTTAAAGGAACGTTAGAAGCCGAGAATTGAATTAAATCTAGAAATTAGCAATGTGATCGTTCTTTGAAAGAAATCTAGGCCAGTAGTAATCGTTACTATTCGATTGTGCGACGAGTTGAAGAAGCATGAATCAAACAAATGTCAGTTCGAACTGATTTAAGAAGATCCGTGACAAGAAGCAGCGTATTCCGTGCTGTGTGGAGGAAACACAAATTAAAGGAGAAAAAAGTCTTTAAGTTTAAAAGATTTATTGGATCTCTATGTAAAAGAAATCTTTCGAGAGTTGCAAAAAAGATCATTTCAAGTTCATTGCAAGAAAGATAACTGAGGTAATCGTCGAGATAGCTACGAATGTTTGAGTGACGAGCGGTGTCACAAATTTCAGTTCGTAAATATTCGAATTGGCAAAAAAGAAAAAACGCTTTATATGATTCAAGGATCTTATCCATCATCAAAGCAAGTATTTACCGTAAGTGATTGATACGGGGCGGATCATCGATGTTAGACTTGTTACGTACCTAGATCGCCAAGGTTTGTGAGAATCGATTTGACGTGTCAGGAGTAGAGTTGCCGACGCTTCGGGTACGGTAAACGCTGGCTCTCCCGCTACCCTGAAGGAAGATTCCACCTTCAAGTATGGCCTCGGTGGCAGCGTGGCTGCCATTCGCCCGTGCGGCGGCGATCGGTTGGGTACCGATCGCCACACACCCACTGCCACCGCCGCCGATCCCGAAAGATCGGCGCAAGGCCGACGACGAGAAGCTGCTGATCAACGTGAGCGGCCGTCGCTTCGAGACGTGGCGCAACACCCTGGAGAAATATCCAGACACGCTACTCGGTTCGAATGAACGTGAATTCTTCTACGACGAGGAGAGCAAGGAGTACTTTTTCGACCGGGATCCAGACATCTTCCGGCACATTCTCAATTATTATAGAACTGGCAAGCTACATTATCCGAAGCACGAGTGCCTGACGAGCTACGATGAGGAACTTGCATTCTTCGGTATCTTACCGGATGTGATTGGCGATTGTTGTTATGAGGACTATAGAGATCGCAAACGCGAGAACGCCGAACGGCTGATGGACGATAAGTTGAGCGAGAATGGTGACCAAAACCTCCAGCAGCTGCTCGACATTCGGCAGAAGATGTGGCGGGCCTTCCAGAATCCGCACATTTCTACTGCCGCGTTGGTATTCTACTATGTCACTGGATTCTTTATCGCTGTGAGCGTGCTTGCGAACGTGGTGGAGACTGTGCCGTGTGGCAATCGTCCGGGCCGTGCCGGCACTCTTTCATGCGGCGAGCGTTACAAGATCGTATTCTTCTGCCTGGACACAGCGTGCGTAATGATTTTCACGGCCGAATACCTGCTCAGGCTGTTCGCCGCTCCCAGCCGATGCAAATTCGCGCGCTCTGTGATGTCGATAATTGATGTGGTCGCGATACTGCCGTATTACATCGGACTTGGAATCACCGACAATGATGACGTGTCGGGTGCATTCGTGACGCTACGCGTGTTTCGCGTGTTCCGTATCTTCAAATTTTCACGCCACTCGCAGGGATTACGTATTCTGGGTTACACTCTAAAGTCCTGCGCTTCCGAGTTGGGTTTTCTCGTGTTCTCGCTCGCGATGGCTATCATTATCTTCGCTACCGTCATGTTCTACGCGGAAAAGAACGTCGACGGTACCAACTTTACCTCGATACCTTCCGCCTTCTGGTACACCATCGTAACGATGACTACGCTGGGGTAAATACAATATTTTGTTCATTATTATAAATTTGATATATTCAATATATATGTAATGAATATCTGTCTCTCTCTCTCTCTCTCTCAGTTGCAAAAATTACAATACATTGTTATATATTAAATCTTGCACATATTTTTCCTTACATATCATTTATTTCGTAATTACTTATTTATTGTTATTTAAATTAAGGCAAATTATAGTTACATCATACATATATAATAGCACATTTATCCGAGATACATTCTGGAGATGTCCTTAGGATGTTTAAAGGATATATGGACCTTCCCTGGAGGATTGTATATACATACACATAACTATAAATCAATGGCTGCGCTCAGCAGAGAAAACAGCTTTACAACTGTTATAAAATTTTTCAATATGATTGATTTATATTTCAATATGATTGATTGATACACATTTAAATCCATAAGAATCAAAAGCAGGAACCAATCATTTTCTTTTAGGGACAAATTATATTATATTATAATTTATCTGCTGTGGTAAAAATATGTTTTGTGATGTTCTTAATATATTTCCTCTTCTACATACGTGTCAATTTTTGTCATTGATCTTAATATGTTTATCTATATGTATCTATATAAATTTTAATTGACAGACTTATGTTATCTTTGAATAAATAGAATGTATTTTTATTTTGGAAGATTGTTACAAAGCGAAAAACTAATATGCGTATAAATATTTATTAGATATTAAATTTATGTGAATTTTTCACGTTAAAAAGCTTGATTTTTACAAATTTAAATATACAGTTAAGAAGCATTTAATCATATTGAGTTGTAAATGCGAAATTTGTAAAAATCTCCCTTATATATTAAATATACAATTAAGAAGATTTTTACAAATTTTGCACTTACAACTCATGTAACTCAATTTGAAAACAGAGTATAATAGTACACTTACAATGCGTCAAGTTATGTACTCTATATAATGGAATTGTCCGTTGAAGTACAAGAGAGTTTGAGTATTTGACACAATCTGGTGACCAACTTTAGCGTCGTTATAACTTTTTAACGAGATCGTCACGGTTCCTTGCCCATATGTAGCATTTTTATACGAAACATTGTTTCGCGAACGTTTAATGTTTTGCACTTTAAATTATTTCGATACCGTGCACTTTCTATGCTTCCACGCTTTCATTTATTATGCTTTCAAATTTTTCCGAATTATTACTGCTTT
>NW_017259336.1:2272184-2284397 GCF_001594045.1 Atta colombica | reverse complement strand
AATATGTATGTAATAAATATACATAAATCATTATATTAGACTTCTCAAATATTTTAAACATTTTATAATTATTTTAAACATTTTGTAATTTGTTAAATATATCTTCATTAAATTTTCTATCATAATTAAAAAGAAAAGACTTGGCTCAAAATTTGCTAAATATTCGCTTTACAACACGCTTATATTATATATGCGCGATTCAATTATAAACTGTTGTTTACAGTTTGAAACATCAAACTATTAATTATTCAATTTAATTATAAGATATAGCAAATTCCATCTGGTGAAAATATTATCGTGATTCGAAAGAGCATTCCATCCTCGCAGAATTTACTGGTCTATAAAATCTTTTTTCCTTTAACTCGCGGATTTTCTTTCTCCCTTCTCAGTTTAATATCGGAAACGGGCGCCGGCACAAGCGGAAAAGTCTTGCATGCATCTCTTCCGCGGCCATAAATGCGGCTGCACTCGATTCCTCGGAAGCGTTGGTTGTTCCTCTATTTTATGACGCCGCTATTTTTGCCCGGCTGAATCTATGCCAATGATATTTTTGTTGCGTTTTCACTCAGACAGCTGACAATCACACGTGTAATCTGAGGATTGTCTAATAGTTGCACTTACTTGTTACTATCCATACGATTTGGATCAAGTTTGTCTAGATTACACCTCGTCGATCATGTTTCTTTCATTAATTATAACATTACTCTCGAACACTTATTAGATAATATATTTAGATTTTTTTTTTTTCAAAAGTACTCATAAAGGAATATTCAACTGTAGGTTATACACAAAAAGAATTTTGTTGAAATATATAAAGAAAGCTAGATACAAGTTTGAAAATAATTTTGTTAGACTAAAATAATCCCATGTAGGACACTCAAGCATAATAAATAATGCTGCAAAATGTTTTGACATTCTAGTAACAAATTTAAGCGTCCTACATAATAATTTTAACAAATATATATATAGGTCTAACAAAATTATTTTTAGATTTATTCTAGCTATATTTTTAGATACTTAAGTTCTTTTATTACTCTTTTTATATATTGATTACGTATTGATTATTGTGTAAATATCAGATCTTTATGCTAGCAGGACTAAGCAAAATGAAATCGGATTTGTTGGAATATTTAGTATTTATTTTATATTAAATTGTATTATTAAAATTATATTATTAAAAATAATTTTGTAGTATATATATGTGCCATTTTGAAGAGAATGATGTTACAACTTAAGTATTATTACAATATTAAAGTGATATACTCATGATAACACCCTTCAAAAGTTAGGTTCCACTGCGCTCAGTGGTGATATTCCTGCCAGAGAAAGATAATTTTGTTGTTTATCCATGGCACGTACATGTAAAAAAAATGAATATAGATAACGCAGTTCATTGCTATACTTATAAACTCCCTTTAATTCACGTGATAGATTAACAAATGTTTACGAAAATTGCATTCTTTTCATAGCTCTACTTTCCAAATTAAAAAATTATAACATTTTTTTGTAATATCTGATTTATGTTCCTCCATTGTATGCTCGTTTTTTATTAACATATCTGCCAATTTAGATCATATAAAAATAAATAGACGACATATAAAAAGTACAGTTTTTAATTATTTATCTCACAAGGGAACTCATCATCATATCGATATTTAAGTTTTTCGTTTTTACTTGATAAAGTACTTCTTAAAACTACTCTTTCCATTTTATAAGTAAATGTAACAATTGCATTCAGAGATACGGTGATCTAATCAATTCACTAAAGTATCTCAAATTCTTAAGACAAAAAGGTTTCAACTCAAAGGTTACAAGGGAACGCGAGGTAAATTTTGATTATAATGAAACTTTGTGTATATAGGGTACGTAAAAAAATGAATTTAGAAAATATCAGTTTCGGAAAAATGTTTGAAATCACCTCTTTTATGTGTAAAGCGGTTTTTCAGCTTTTTCGTTATATCTCGGAAACTATTCCAGATATAAAAAATGTTTTACAAAAATTTTATAATAAAATTATCTCTATTCATGTCAATAATATTTTTTTAGAACAATTATTAAAATAATTTTTTTTCAAAAAAAATTTTTTTTGATAAAAAATTATTTTAAATATTATTTAGTTACTGGGGGAAAGAAATGATGATCTTAACTGACTTTGAGAAAAGGTCCTTAAGATTAGATCAGGGCCACTTAAAATTTCTTAATTATAACTTTATTTTTTTCTAGTGCTTGATAAAATAACTGATATGACTTTTTTATTTAAAATAGGAAATATAAAAGATAGATTTCAGAAATTTATTACTAGTTTAATAAAGTAAGCGTCGAGAAAGAGGATCGGTAATGATTGCTAAATTGGGTAGAAATAAATCATGTTTTTTTTTTTGTAAAAAATCTTTGACAGAAAAGAACTTAAATCGAGAAATAAAGACAGACTAAAGACTATTTATTAGAACATTTTTATTCTTTTCTTATAGGTATTATTTATCTGAACATTATATATAAGAACTATCATTGTTTTTGGCTTCAATACATAAATAGAAAAGAATGACAATAGTTACATGGCACTTTGTATGTAAATTACATTCCTCCAATAATTTTATGCAAAACGATTTTGTCTAACATTATGCAGGCGAAATGTGAATACGTAGCTTTGCTAGCTAGAAAATTGAGGTTTTCTTAGAGCATTGGATGAGATTCGTAAAATAGCGCATAAGATAATCTCGGCATAGATCTGGATTTAATAGATAATGTAATGTAATATAGTAATGTTGAATCAAGAAGAAAAAAATCTGATTTGTCGATTAAATCAACGCTACTTTTTTATGTTTCACTGCTGGCGTATCGCTACTTTTTTTATGTTTCACTGCCTGCTTTAGCGTTTGCTTCGCGTGTCTGCAGGACCAGGACAGGTCACTTTCTTCAAACTTTAACGAGAAGAATCAACAGGTGCTTCGAGGGTTCGTCTAATCGTACGACTAACTTGATCCTTTTTTAATCTATCGGCCGAATAGTGATTGCCGATATGAATTAGCTTCGATCTAGACTTACGCGGTGCCGGAACAAAAGAGCGAAAATTGCGGTATTAAAAATCACGCGAGAACTCCGAAATAAAACTGGTACGCAGAATTAGTTTCGCGAAATTTTTCGCTTATCATAAGGATAACGTAACTCGTCTCTTGGCAACAACGTAATTCAATCATACTTTTAATCCTCCATCAAATTGTTAATCCTCCAGTGCAAATTTTTTTGTTAAAGGGACGGATATTAATTTTTGTGTAAGTGAAGAATCTTGAAAATTAATGACGTTAAAAAACTTTGCTACTGAAACTACGAATTAATTTTGTTGTCTGTATTACCGATGAAGCACATATTCTGTATTTTTTTAATTTTGTTCGTTTTTGTTGTACAAAATCCTTTTCAGAATAATAAAAAAAAAGAACATGAGAAAAGAAATTGTTGGAAATTATAAACTGTATAAAAAAATTCCAAAAAATATAAATTACGATTTCTTATTACACGTACGTCATTATTTTACATAATATAAATTAAATGATTCTAAGTATATGTCCAAATAAAAAATAGTTTCATTTGAATAATGCAAGAATATAATAAGATCTTCAAATTATTATTTTGAAGCTTAATTATTAATGAAAAAGTACAATCTGAATGTACACGATTATTCATAGGATGCTAATTTAGATATATAGGATAGCAGAGCAAAAAATGTAATGTGTTACCTAATGTTTTATTTAATATACATAATGTTTTGCTTTATAATTAAAAATCATTTTATCGTCATTGATCAAATCGGTCGCTCCAGCATCTCCTAAAGGAAATCTTATAACGATTTCAGCTGGGATGTACTAGTGCATTAATTTGTAACACTGAATAGTGATTTCGACTGGGATGTATTAGTGTGCGTATAAAAGCCATTATACGCAATTGTCGTAAAGATATGTAATATAAATATAAAACAGATTAAATCATGAAATGCAGTAATTCTATTATGCTGTTAATAAAATATTTGATAATTCGAAATATTAGGTATAGCAAAAAGAAATCCATTATTTTTCCATTCAATTTCATGCAAAAATAATGGATTTCTTTTTACTACACCTAATATTTGCATTTCGTTTTTACATACACAAGTTCTACCAATATCCGAAATGTGCAGAGTCGGTGCGTTCTAGCTGAAATCACTATAATTTCTTGACTTCTTTCTGATTTTTGAACATACATATGTATATATATATATATATATGCAAAATATATATAAGCAAAATATATAGAAGCAAAATTATCTATGCCACCTATGTACCAAATATGAAACCAACATCTGTGCGAGAAAAAGATGTAATATCCCAAATGTTTGCAATGCGCATGTGTCAACCAAACCATGATATAAGTTGAGGTACAGTTGTTTTAGTTTCTCACATATTTTAGCAGAGAAAACTAATCAGTTAGCGCTTAATGATTCTTTAATATGATTGGTTCCTACTTAGATCCAGCAAAGAACTAAAGGCAAGAATCATCAGAAAGACTTACTAAGCGTTAACTGCGATTAGTTTTCTCCTCAATATAGCCATATTATCGTTAGTTATAAGAACAAATGGGCTGAACCGGCTGAATGGAACTGATTGTGAGTGGCACATCCATATTGCGACATTTGAAATGTTACAGCTTTCTCTCTCGCACAGTTATTGGCTTCACGTTCAGCACTCAATTCCTAATTCCTTTTCTATTTATATATATTTTGAGGTTCGGCTGGTCGAATAGTGCAGTCGCTAGTATCGCATGTTTGTCGGGACTCAACACACTGCACAAATGTGTACAATGTGGCTCTCACAAATTCGTCGGAGCCAGTGGGGTAATTGTCATTAATTCATGTCATGATGAGAGCCATTTCGGCCAACTCCGATTAACTAATCGATGATTTGATCCATTAGAATTGACCAATAATCGCATCCGTTAAGTGAAATGCTATTAGTCAATTCCAAAGAATTTAATCATCGAATGTTAATTAAAAGAGTCAAAATGGCTTAGTGATTTATATATATGTTCATGGAATTATTAACATCGTCGCTTATCAAGTGATGATGATGAATACATCTAATAAAACGTAAAAAAGAAAGCAGAGCGAAAATAAAAAATAATATCTAAGAGATTGTGCAAAAAATGTTCAATGAATTTTGCAAGTTAGATTAACTATAATAATATGACTTATTACACAGAAAATTTTTATATTACAATTTCAAAATCATTTTTAAATGTCGCGAGAGACGTTCTACGAAATAATAGAGAAATTTGGAAGATCATTCTACAGTGTACAATAATGTGGTTTTAATGTGCATCAGTGCACATCAAATGTTCAAAGATCTCTATTCCCAACCGAAATAAGAGTAAAAACGAAATACAAATTAACAGCATGCTTTAACAGCACAATAGAATATATTGAGGATTTCATGATTTAATCTGTTTTTATATTTATTAAACACATCTTTACGACAATTATATATGACGACTTTTATATGCACCAGTGCACACTATACAGTACATCTCAGTCGAAATCACTGTAAAAATATCGGTAATAACGAAATCTTTAATTCAGTTTCTTACTTAATAATTTATTATTCTATCTCATTTAATTGCGTATAACTATCCTTATCTAACATATTACAGCGCCATTTCTCGCAAGACGAGCACTTACTGCTAGATACAAATGGTGCAATTACTACTCTGCTTACTATTTTACACTTATGTTTCGCATATGTGCATGAAAGTGCTTTAACCTAAATTTCTTTTCCATAAGCTTGTAAATTTAGTTTTATCTAGTATTTTTTTTCTTTTGTGTAATCCGCATAGTGCCGTAGTTTCGTTCTATGTGTTTTTAAGTGTATAATATGCGTGCGTATAGCAAATATCTCAGTGGCTCTCAAGAAATAAAGTATTATTACGTGAAGTGGGTAATGGTCGTTGTAAACGAAACTTAACAATGTTGGAAGAGAGAAAAAGAATGATCCTTTAAAGGATTTGCTGCAAACGAAACTTAACAACGTTGGAAGAGAGGAAAAGGATAACCCTTTAAAGGATTTGTTCGAAATTCTGAGAGCATCGCGCTGAACGTTATTCAGTTTGTTATAAGTGGAAGTTACCCAGATCTTGACGTGTCGTATCACACAGTATCTTATTCAATCTGTCCGATGCATTTTATCAACCAATCTTTCCTCAATGGAATCCATCGAGCGTGAATTCACATCGCGACGTGAATGAAAATCGTGTACGATGACTATTTGCGTTTTGCAAACATGCTATAGGTACACGTCATGATATACGTCATGTAAAAAAATAAAAAAACTGGAGCAATGAACAGTTTTAAACATTAAAAAATTTTGATATATTAATTTTTATTACTCATGTTATAATATATTACTTCTTAATTGCTTTACGCAGATTTTTTAACTGACTTCACGCAAACTTAAATATTTGACATTTATATTACACTTTTTCATAATATTTGACATTTTAGAAAAAAGTATCATTCTTGGTGATATAAAGAGAGCAGAATTATATATAGCGGAAATAAAGATAGCATGTTAAAAAGAGTTTTCACTAAAATTAAATAACCATTAAAAAGTAAAATTAAAGGTGAAACTAATAGTGGCTTTATATTTTTTTATGACCTTCTTTTTTTCATATTCAGCAATTTGGATCTTTGTGTTAGTATCGTTCGCTGAAACAATAAAGGCAATAAAAGCATGATATATTTTTAGGAAGAAATTATCATGAGAATTATCATGAGAAAATGATAAGAAGTTTCTTCGTATGGCCTTTTTAACAATTGCGACGGATGTAACGTATCTCGAGAAAGTTGCATATTTCTGCATGATTATTATGAAAATCAGTTAGAAAATAAATAATTAAAGAAATTATTCGTAATTAATTGATTTAAGTGAAATGAAGTGTTTTATATCTACGTTATTATGATTCAAATATTAATGCATATTTTGTGCAAAATGTACATACTTATGTGTTTCTAAATATTTTGCATGTACATTCGTTATTTCACATCTTTATAGAAATTCTGAAATATAAGATATAATCTATTATGTTAGATTAAAATTAAATTCTAACATAGAAATTTTAATGATAAATTTTTGTATAACTTTCGCGTTAATTTTGCTTATTCGATATATTGATATTATTGTGAATGAATAGAGGTGTTCCACTTTTCACAAGAGCGGATTTCTGAGGAAAGATAAATTATGTGATGATTAGCATAAGAATAAAGAGGAGTTATTTCGCTTGGAAAATCCCTGCTATCTAAGAAGCAAGTCAGTAATACCAAGAACAGGTTTTTGCACTAGATCTCTAGCCCCGCCGAATTGAATATTCATTTCTGCGGACGACAAAGGGTGGGAAAGCTTCTACATTCGTTCGACTAATTTATAGGTATATCTATGTATATATGTATATGCTGTGAGATAACCTTTAATACATAACAATATCGTTTTTTCTCAGAATACGATTGAGCGCGAGTTTTAAGGAGAAGCACAAAATCGCGATCGCTTATCCCCGAAAGTTGTTTAAATCGGGATGGATTAAGATGTACTTGCGTAAAAAATAAATTGTCTGGAGTTTCATATTCGTGTCATCAATAAGTTTTATATTTTGCGCTATTCGATATAAGATGAAATCATAAAAGGAAAATCTCCAAAAATGTGTAAAATTACTAAATAATGTAATATAAAATGCGGTAACATCTGCTAATAAACTTGCTTTAAATTGAATTTGTTTTGCAATTATAGGGTCAAATATAGTACTTTGATGTAAATACCAATTAAAGATTTAAATAAACTTTAATAGGAATGAACATTTGTTCTTTTTTTCAAAAATTATGTTACATGAAAATATTTGTATAAATATACAATTTATTGGCAGATTTTTACATTAAATCTTTTGCGATTTATTTAATTAAATACATTTTATATATATTTGCAATTAAAATTATTTTAAATTAATTTTAGGCACAGTTATTCTTCTTTCTTTTAATAAATAATAAATGACCTTGAAGAAATACATAGATTTTCTTGGTTAAGTAGTAAACTTATGTAGTATATAAGTAAAAAGCTGCCATCAAAGAAAATTGTGTTATCATATAAAATTAATCGCTGTCCCTCTTAAATATTCTTTCCGGGGATTAAAAACTCGAGCGAGGCGCTATCGAAGATTCGTTCACGCGAAGTTGAACATGGGATGACTTTAAAGTGACGTTGATGTATACCTTAAAAGCAGAAAAATAGGTCGAAAGGTAGTGCAGGGATAACGAAGAGAAGGGATTGCAAGCATCGATAAACACTTTGCCTTGTCGGGAAAGCTTGATTGGCATACCGCCAAAACATAGACTTCGCAGCCACGATAATGCGTGCTTTTTCCTCGATCCAATGTGCTTCCTACGAAATCAGTCGGCAGAAAGAGAGAAGAAAATTGTAATATGCCCGAGTCGTTCACAGATTAAATTAACTTTTAGAAGACGGAAGTCTGATCCTAAATTTTTACAGCTTTTTCTTGAGTAAGAGATTTGTTATAATTCATCATTTCATTTTATTCTTTTTTTGCAAAATATGACTGTTTCATCACTATTTGTAGTGGCTTTTCAAAAAAAACCTATAAATTTTAAAAAGATGATTACAAGCTGTAGAAAACTATTGTTACCTTTCACTATTTAATTTGTGACTGCATATATTAAGCGTTATATCATTATTATAATAAACTGGATATATCAAATAGAAATTATAATTCGTGGAATTTGTGAAATTGGCATTAAAAATGAGTCATATTTTTCCTTACAGGATGTTCATTGTACGTATTCGCATTATGTAATACTTATTCATTATGAAATTACTAGTTATAATGTACGAGCGATTAATCAAATATTAATTATTAGCACATTAGCACTTGTCGTATCGACATGATCTAATTAATTATATCGCACATTTAAGAAGAATTATTACAATTGGTTTAGCGAATGAATATTTCACTTGCCCTGTTAATCATTCGATATTTTTCATATTTGACGATAAATTAGTAATGTATTCACGCTTTTATTTCAAAAATTAAATGAGATTATAGAGTACTGATAACTTTACCAAAACTTGACCAAAAATTTTTCCTTGTTCTTTTTTTCCTCTATCGTTCTGAATTATGTATTGAATCGTTTTACAATATATTGGGTAATTGGTTGCGCTTACCAAATTGTTGCCAAATTAACAATTATACGGTGGCGATTATGGAAGTTTATCATTTCACGTAGGTATGTACATTTAGTTTCGTGAAGAAATCAGATTTTTACACTTTGATTATATTTTAAACGTATTTAACGTATTTAATCATTCGCACATTACGTTAAATAATTTGAAACTTTTATCGTGAGATTATTAGTGCCTACGTAAAATAGGCAAGATTATAAGAAATAATAATTACGAAAATAATAATAATATTGCTCATATACAACGAATGTACATCGTGCAAAAATATGTGTGCTTTTAATATAAATTAAATAGAAGGTATTATAAAAATTTTATTATTTGATAATTGACATATTATATTTTTATACAGCAATTTTGATATATATGCTGCACTTTTATTTAAAATTTATTGTGTAATAAAACGTGTGATTTATCCAATGGCTTAACATTTTATGAGATTGAATACTTCCTTTTTAAATTTACATCAAAGTTGAAGGAACAAAAAGTAGTGCGTGGACAGAAAAACCAACGGTTCTCGTCGTTTGTCATTAGCGTGAAATGTTGAAAAATGATTTCCGTAGTCTCGTCAAGTTGTTCGTCGGTGGCGTTTAGTTCCCGGACAAGCATCAGTGTTAACAAGGCCTATTTGTAATTCATGAAGCGCGCGACGGGATGGATTGCATGTACCGACTAAAAAAAAGAACGCGAGACGAAAAAAAAGACTAGCTTTCCTTGGCATCCATGCGTTCCGTTAGAATTCATTAACTTCGTGAAAATGCATTGCCTCGACTACGTTACTTACTGATTATTAATGGAAATAGAAAAGCGCGGAAAAGAGATAAAAATTGTCAATTTAAACGATGTATCTTGAAAACGTATACTGTTGGAAAAAATGTGTCAAATTTAACATAAATCGCATGTCCACTCAAATTCTTGGATTAATAACAAGCTGAATATGTTATAAAGATTATTTAAATATTATATAAAAAAATAAATACAAAAATATTGACACAATTTGTAAATAAACCATGGAAGCATATTTTTTCAGTAAAATGAATTTTATGATATGTTAAATTAATCCATATTTTATTTCTTTATCTTAGAATTTATTTTAAAACGCATTAGTATTTTATGTTACTTGTTTACTTACTCATAAATTATATGACATTTTGATAAGAAACGTTGAATATCAACACAAAATCCTTATAATAATATTATTACATTATGTTAAATTAACACTCGAATATGTTAAAAAATTTAATACAAATGATTAACAAGAATGTTTGTGGTTAAGAAAAATGTTTTAATACAATTACACAATGTTTTTTTTTATTGTAACAAAGTTGTTTCTATTTACGTTAAATATCGTCCTGTTTTTTATTTATAAAATTTAGTTACATGTTAATCTTTTGCAAGTTTGATTCCAATTTAGCTGTTCTGATAATTGCACGGTAATCTTGAATCTTTTAACTAAAATTATGTTCCATATTATAGTTTAAGTTATAAATTATGTTATTCAAAAGTTTAGTAGATTGTCCTTAAGATGATATAATCTCAAGAGAGAACATACATATATCTATGTCCTTGTTCTTTTATTTTTCGTGTTACTTTAATCAAGAATGAATTTTTAATTTACATGAATATGAGGAAGATTATAAAAAATGAACTTCAAACTTTAGTAAACCAAATTCGTAATAAGATTAAATGATATGAATAAAGGAGTTATAATTAAGCAATTTAGATTTTAATTTTGTTATCTCATGTTCATTTATATTGTTATGTAAGTATTGAGGATTATATATTATAGAAAAAAATGTATTTTTTATTTATCAAATTTTTGAACTTTTTCTGAAAATAAAGGTTAATTATTTTATACATTAAAGATTAATCTACATTTCAGTTTTTACGTATTTTTTATATATATTTAAGATCAATAGTTTCTATTTTTATTCGGTTGTATAACGGGAGCAACCGATTTTTATATTGACTTCTGTGAGCTATTTGAGGAGAATTTATGGATATTATACGATATCGAGATTTTTATTTTGTCGATTTGCTGATTGTTTCGACGAATGCCATATTCGATTTCTACAGTGTGGTGCTTCTATTCTCTTTTTTTCGCGTTAGCTTATTGTCCATTGTTAGCTTCCCTCTTCCCATAGAATCTTTTCATGGCCTTCCGGCATCTATGTCTTTATTGATCTGTCTGACCGAGGCCGTGTACAAGGCCGGTTTGGGCGGGGTCATAAGGAGAGAAAAATTGGCAGTGATGATGCTTCAAATAGAGAGCTTGGAAACTTCAATTTTGACCACAAAAGAATCTGACCTTTCGTTTAAATCTATATATCCATCGTTTTTGAGAAATAAATATCATGACACGTCGTTTCTTTCGCGCAAAATTAATGTATGCAAAAATTTTTACACGAGATATAGCCGTAGTTTCAAAACATTTCCATGTAAATCTCTGTTATATATATTACCCCGTATTTTAATTTAACATCAGTAGACAACATAATTTTAAGAAAATTAAAAATTATAACATTTATAAATGACATTTATCAAAGAAGGAACATCATTGATTTTCGTATTCAAATTCGTATTATTTCTATTACAATTCAATTAAATACTTGGGAAGCGAATTGACTGAATCAAATGTCAAATATGTTAGGCTGGGTGAATCTGTAAGCGACATAATCGGCCATATTTTTGATGCAATTACTTATTCTGGGATATATATGCAAGACGATTCAAAGAAACTTTCGAGCTCGGAGCTCAGTTTGCTCGTAGAGTGACCTAGTTACACTAATATACCCTATCGGAGAACTATGATGTTAAGTTCCGGTAAAGCCTTAGCTTGCGTTGGACAGAAATTCTGTCATTACTTCTGTTTTTTCTTCGTGTTCTTCGTTTTTTTTTTATTCGTGGTCTTCTACCATTCACCAGATTTGTGTCCTCTCCAGTGCTTCAATGT
>NW_017259336.1:2252928-2272084 GCF_001594045.1 Atta colombica | reverse complement strand
CACACACACACACACACACACACACACACACACACACACACACACACACACACACACACACACACACACACACACAAAATGCAATATTAAAATCTACGAAAAAATCTTCATACAATTAAATTAAGTATTATTAAAATAAAATTATCATGGAAATATATGAGAAATTCAAAGTATTAAATTGGTTATCATTTAACAGATAAATAAAGTCGTGAATCTTAAAAGTAATGATAAGCCATGCTGATAGTATGAGAATCGCAATTACAAAACAATTTAAATATTTAAATTTAAATTTTATATTATTTTCTCATTAATATTTATATATAATAATAATAATATTTTTGTAATAATCCGTAATCTTATTGTTTGAAATTTAACATCCACCTTGCTTTATCATTTTCTCATTAACATAAACATAATTAATTTATTTGCTTGTGGTGAAAGAAAGGGAAAAAGCTGGCGATTGAAACCGAAGTATTTGTACGTTGCAAAAAAAAAGAATCAATGAAATTTCATCAATAGGATTTTGAGTTCAATTCCGCGACAATTTTTATTCGTCCAATATCGCTTTAAAGCGGTTATCGTGTCGCCGTTGCCAATAGTGTCTGACTAAAAATAATATCTCTACTCACCGGGCGTGACATTTAACGGTTACTCGCCCACGAATCGACCCAACTCCCTTAAACATAATTACCCTTTCTCATTAGCCTCTTTCACGGTTTATGGTCTGATCAGCCCGTCATCGCAGATAATCGCCGCGATCATAGAAGTGGCTAAGTTCGTGATAAACTCGAAATACTACCCGACAACAATTTTCTATGACGAAAATGTTTTACAGTAACACATTCTTGTAATATTTCTGATTTATTAATGCGATATATATGCACTTCTTACGAAGTAGCTTGTATATTATTGACGTATCCCTCTATTTTGACTATGATGATTTTAATCTTTTTGATACGACTTATTTTTCGCCATTATGCCTCTATTTTAGATGAATAGTCAAATACGCTGCTATTATACGGGACAATTATGAACGTCACTTCACAGAGAAGCAGTTAAATTTTACTGTGTAATATAAAGTATTGATGGAAAGAAATTATACTTTAACACGATTTATAGTAATAACACTTAAAAAATTGTTAAAATCATCATTAGTGCATAGCGAGCGTGTAACACTGGACGATTATAATCATCGATCGTTAGTACAGCGAGCGTTTACTGTTGGATGACTATAGTCGTTAATATCAAAAAGGTTAATTCTATGTACCAACTCTTTTTAATACTGCATGTATTCCATTTCTCTTTTTATTGCTATGTGACTACTGCATGGTAATTAAAAAGTTTTAATAAGCTTTTTTCTTGAGCTTTAATTATATAGAAATATATAACTATTTATTTATTTTTATAAACTATTATTTTAAAGAAGTAACATTTTTTGTTATTACGTTTTGAGGCATTAAATAATTGTCTTTCAATAAGCTTATTAGGATATATTGGCATGTACTAAGCGGTCATTGAATCGAAAACACGGAATCATTAATATACGTGTTAATTGTTTAAGTTTGGGTAATTAAGAAGTTTGCGCAACCTGAAATTTTGCGCATATTAATCTACATGACATGCCGGTTAAAAAGAGTTATGTGATTACAGCATAATATAACAACAGTGCTATAATTTGTAAATGCCCGTATATATATATATATATATATGATCTAAACTTCTGTAAAAATTTAAACATTATTTTTCTTATGATATATTGACTAATTTTTCAATCTTATCTGAAAGTTTTGAAGTAATCATATTCTGTATAATACTTCTGTTATAATTACAGTTAATGAAGGCGCGAAAAGCTAATTTAATTAAAGTATAGAAGTAACTAACGACCGTGAAAAGATCTTAATTGCTTCTGCTAATCTTATTGCGTGCTTTCAGTTAATAACGTCGCGTAATCACTATGGCACATGCCATAGTGTAAACTCAGATGACCGATTATAAATTACAAAATTATTACAATATTATATTCGTAATTCGAGAAAAACG
The DNA here is from genome assembly GCF_001594045.1 of Atta colombica. Lineage (NCBI taxonomy): Eukaryota > Metazoa > Arthropoda > Insecta > Hymenoptera > Formicidae > Atta > Atta colombica. The sequence continues at coordinate 2,270,044 of NW_017259336.1, read as the reverse complement.
TGATTAAAACGATACAAGTGGTACTAAGCGCATTAAAAATAGTAATTAGGCAAACGAGATTATGTCGATTAAATACAGATGTAATTGCGTTATGTTTTTAGCACAAGGATTTCATGTGTATTGGATTATATGTATTGGATTATATACTGAAATATGATATATTGAACAAAATTTCAATTTTCATCGTACTTATTAGAATCGAATCTGTTTGTTTGTTCTTGAGTTAAAACGCGGTGCTAACATCGTATGTCATTAAAGTGTTTTCAGAAAATTGGAATACAGAAATCACCTCCAAGTACGGCCCACGTCTTTGGATTTCTAGAATCTCTTGGTCATTTGCCAAGGATTGTTAGATCGTATTTAACGATTCTTATATACGTAATATAATCTAGATGTATTAATACATACTAAATCGCAGCGTGATGCAACGTCACGTCGTTCACTACTCATTATTAATATTTTACATTCGTTACCCATTTATTAGTACTTTACATTTCTCACATAATCCGCGTCAAGGTTTTCTCACGATAAAATTGCTTCAAATTGATTTAATATCATGACTCTTTTTAGTGTCACGAAATAAGATTTGATTTTATTATTTTTTATTTTATACGTAGAAAGAGAAAGATAATTCCCTTTGTTGCTATTTTTCTTTTTAGTGATAAATGTGTTATTTACATTATATAAAAAGATAAAAAGACTTCATGTTTTTTTATCTTTTCACATAATATAATAATTATTTTTTATCTTTCCTATTATAATCCTTGTATAAGAATGCAATTATTTGGGACATTATTTATTTTAATTATTGTGAAATAATATTTTTTAAATTGTACTTATATCTTTTCTTTGATAAAAGGAAAAAAACGAAATTTTGTTACAAGAAAACAAATGAATGTGTTTCCATTAAACATATTTCATATTTTAATGAAAAATTGTAATCTAATATATGTTATTCGATGTTGTTTGCACGATTGAAAAAAGTCTGGTATTTCCCTCTTGATAGAAAGTGTAAGGTTTCTTTTCAAAATTGTGTCTGTTATTTAGGAAGGATAAAAATTCGATCAAGGAACCTCGCTCCAATGACCTTGACCTTGTCATAATGCTGAGTGATCTCCGACAGATTTTAGCCGTCGCTCGTAATTGATTAAAAAGTTCTTAACAATCAAAGTAAATAATTATTTGTCTGCTTTACATGGAAAGTTGGATGACTTTAGACAAAGGAGGAGATATGGTAGATTAACTAGGAGAGTATGACTTTCCACGCAAAACGAGCTCTACCTTATATTTCTCTGCCTCAAGGTGTCTGACTTTCCATGCGAAGCGAGATCCACCTTACATCTCCCCTGCTTAAGGACATTCAACTTTCTACACAAAGCGGCTTAATTATTAACGAATAAAATTCTTTACGAACGCTCCTAAGCAGAGATGGGGGTGTGGACTTTGTTTCGCGTGAAAAATCGGACGCCTCTAAGTAGTAGGGAAGTGGAGCGGATCTCGTTTCGCTTGAAAAGTCATTACATAAGCAGGAAAGGTTGTGATCTAATTCTTTTTTTTCGTTATTTTTTTAAACTTTTTTTGTTTACAATTTTTTAACGAGTAATGATCAGTTAAAACTTTTTCAGGTTACTTATAGGATCATAACTTCCACAATTTATGTTAAGATTATTGAGAGAGGTTTTCCTTATCTTATTTTTATCATAAATAGTTAAAAAAATAAGTAGATTACACATTTTTCGACTTTCACTGGTTGATTATCGCTCTCTAAGTTACAGATTTTTCTTAAATTGCAGCCAATAAATGTCAAAATTCGAAAAAGATTCCATTCTACATACATACTTCAACGGGTTATATAAATTTAGCCCCTTTCTTTGAGTTAAGAGTGACGTATACAATCCAATGTGACATTGATGTTTTATCCATATTTAATTGATGTTCATATTAATAATTTATTCAAAAAGAAAGAGAATGTTTAATGTAAATTTAATGAAATATTAAGCATTTTGAAATGATAACACATCATTATGTAGCCTCAATGTTTATTACTACGACGTACATGTTTTACATACAGTTCTATTGTTTATGCGAAATCATCGTACTATTATTTATAATTCAAAAAGTAACAGAGTGAATCGCTTGTGCGTTATCTTTCAGAACAATTATTATTGCGAACAATACGAACAAATACGATTGTTTTTTGTGAATGAATAATATTTTATTAATCTACGCGATTCGTAAAGCCCATATTCATAAAGCCCATATCAAATCATAAAATCTATATCAATCAAAAAAAAAAAATTCAATATCAGTTCAGTGAACTTTATCCAATCCAATCTCAATTTCAATTTCTAATCTGAGGCATTACGCGATTATTTTCAATAAAAAATTAATAAGATACTATCGCGTAATGTCTTGCGTTGTATTCTATTGACTGTGAATAATTAATTAGTTAATTACTATTCTTGATTTCCACTCATTGTTCCACGCAATTATAAAGCGTGCGTTTAAAAAAACATCATTTGGGTAATTTATAAAAATGCGTATTTGACGTGCATTATGAGGCGTGACATTATGAGTATCGAAACTAAGAATTAAACCTTAAACACGAAAATGAAAAGCACAGGTAATAGGAATAACAAATGGAAATATGGAATAACAAATTTTTTTTATCAGAAATTGTGTTTTTTATAGTCTATACGATTTTTGATAATTGAAATCTCTTATTTCCTGTTTTTTTGTGTTGTCTATGCTTTTGATTATTGTTTAAAGCTTTAATTGTGTTAGTAATTTAATGATGTAAGTGAAATAAAGAAGAAAAAAACAAGAAAAAGAGCTGAAAAATATCGAGCAATTATAGAATAAGTATATACTGTTAGAAATTCTATTATGAATTTAAGTAACACGTAAAGAAAGCTTGTGTTATGAAGTAACTGAAAAGTAATGAATGGTTTAACTGAAAACTAACTTATACTAGTCTTAAATGTAATGTGTGTATTCAATTTCATGCAAATCTAATTCTTCAAATAATTCTGTTATTCTTGATCTGAGAATTGTGATATCCATGTCGATTTTAAATATAAGTAAAATGACTGTTAGTATTAATATCAATTAATAGTGACTATTAAAAAAAGTACACCTGACTTTTTCATTGCAATTTTGCTCTGCGAATTTATAACATCTGATGATGCCGAAACATATCATGTAATACAATATAACGTTAAGTTTTTAAATTAAATTTATGTTTTATATCAATTTATCAGAATGTTAAAACTTTGAACGTTTATTACACATATCTATATTCGAATTTGACTCTAATTTGTTCTTCTATTTTCTTGATATTTCAATTTAATTGATATTATTTGTAACTAATTGGTAAGATAAAAGCAGGCAATAAGATATACCTGGTTCCAAATTAATATTACTTTGATATAAATGCATATTAAAACTTTTAATTTACTCAAAATTTTGAGAAATATGTTAGCTTCAAATTAATGAAAGTCGCTAAAATTTAAATCCAACTTCAGTATTAATATAAAATTAAAAAGTATGAAAATTCACCTCTTTATTATAAAATATCATAGAAAACATGCGACACACACACACACACACACACACACACACACACACACACACACACACACACACAAAATAAAATTAATGTACATTGACAATAGAAAAAAAATTCGAAATCATTAAATTATTATGTAAAATAGACATTTTATCTAAAATAAAGAAATATTGTACAACAAAAATAAACTGTTTAAAATGAAAGTTTATATAAAATGAAAATCATTGCACATAAAAATTTAAAATATGAAAAAAATATGGGATATAATTTTATTTTTTTACGATTGTGCACATACTTTTTAAGTTCATTATATTTGCACATGTTGATATAACAAAATCTGTGTTAATAAAAATCTGTGTTAATAAAAAAGTTAAGAATCACAAACAGCATAATATTATTTATGCAATATTATTGAAAACATCTATAAGATATAAACATTTGAAAATTTAATACTTAATACGAAACGCCAAAGTAAGTTGTGTAAATTGTAAGTTGAGAGTAATTTCAAGAAGAGATTTCGAAACATTAATATTAAATTATTTATATTTTTTTTCCGATTAATTCATTTTGTATTATTTTATTCATCAAATGAGAATGTAGAAATATATTTTTTAAGATCATACTGTGATATTTTGAACAATAAAAAATAAATGAGTATTTGCATCGAAAAAAGCTATTGTCATATCAGGTTCATTTTATGGTATTTTTTACAACAACTGTTACAACTTTTAGTTATTGTCTTTTGCATACATCGCTTTCTTTAAAAAAAGTCCCTATTACACGTTAATTGCTTTTCACTATATACTAGAAAATCGGTATTAGTAAATTGAAAAATTTCAAATAATTATTTTATGAAATTTATATTTCATTTTTTTTCACATTAAATCAAATAGAAGGACAAATTTGCGTTGTAATCACTTGTGCAATTCACGCATTCACGGAATAGTGCATCGCTAGTGTAATAATCTTCATTCATAATAGAGCGACTGCCGCTTTGCAGACGACGAATAAAGTGCGCTATTGTGGCTTCACGCATATCACTTAAATTCTTTGGCGTTGACTCTGTCGAGGTATTTGGCATCGCGACGCGCATCTGGTGCGCGATTTTGATTAACGACGGCGGCGTACGGTGGTGGCGAATCTCCGCATCCGGAAATAACACGATGAAAATGAAGTCCGATGCACTGGTTTTGAAATAGTCTACTGCGCAGCAAAAAATTCATAAGAAACATACGATTTTGCTCAGCGGTCAAGTTACAGTTAGTGTTTTACTTTTGCGCGGAAAAATTAGCCTTTCCAAAGATAAAAAAATTGTTTAAAGAAATTAATATGTAATCCTTTTCCAGATAAATTGCAACATATTTTTTACCATAATATACAATATTTTGGAAAAAATTTGTTCATTTTGACTTATATCGCGAGAAAGGAATTTACTAACATTTTTATACATCTGACATCATTGATGCAATTTATATCCTTTTTTTCAAGAGTCAATGACTGGAATAAGAACTTAATTGTAAAATCATTTAAATTTTTGAATATCATATAACTGATTTAGAGACACAAGTTGACACAAGTGTCATTCTATCTTTCTTCGAGTAATAAAGATATGTCACCCAGGGCTGTGTTCAGATTGCCATCCGAGTGCCACTTAGATGTCATTTTATGTTGCCCACCGAATGTTAAACAAGAATAACATGACCAACCTGGGAAACGCTTGGGACTTAGGACTATACACAGTAACGACGCTGAACTTTTTTTTGTAGTTTCCAATTTTTAATACGCATGCATCAGTTTGTATGTATTATCAGGAATATGGCAGACATATCAGATTATGAAATAAGCTTGACAGAAATTCCAATTTAAGAGCCTACCCTATTAGAGTTCTACTGTGTACTATCAGGAATATGGCTATGAGTCATGTGATCACTACATCAAAGATGCGATTAGTGTTCTTATTGTGTGTAATTATACTGCGATTTAGGAGAATGCGCTCTAAATTTCGGCAAAATCAGGTTAAATATTTAGAAATATTGATTAAAAAAATTATAGAGTCAGAGAAAAATAAAAAATATCAACTATTTAATCAATTTTTAAAAAAAGAAAGCATTTAATTATCCATTCTTTGATTATTTTTTGTCCATCTGGATAATTTACTTGTGTGGATATGCAAAAAGTTACTTTTCTTTTAAAAATTCTGAATAAATTTCTCTCTTTCCTGTAGAAAGAAAAATATGTTAGTATTATATTTACGAGGAGTTGATAATATTAATTTAAGGAATCATAATAATTGTGTTGAAATCTGAATACGCTTTATGACAGCAATAGATGGAATCATGATATCTTTTTGTTAAACTACAATATTAGTTGAGATTCACTTCATTGAACTTCTCCGAACTTACAATTAGGGTGTGATAGATCGTCGACATTGATGTTGAAATCGTCTTTCCGTGGCAAACTGCATTACTCGATTAATCAAGAACTTCACATATAGCTGAGCTTACGGCACTTTGAAGTTAGGCAACTGGCAGATAGAATTTGGGTACATTGTGTGATAGTTTATGTTAATTTATATAGGTTTGTTTTCTATTCCTGCACGAGGATTGCACTAGAACTAAACTGAACTGAACTAATTCAATCCAGAACTGACGAGTGTAAGCATATAGGCAAAGAATAAATAAACGTTTTAATACAAGATAAAAATGTCCCATATTACATGAAAATATTAGACTCTTGCGAAGAAAATATTATGCAATTCTATCATTAAAAATATTCTTCATTGAAGATAATGAATGAAAATATTTTTGTATGTAGGCTTATTATTATTTATATATTTTTATCATTTCATTACTCATAAACTTTCGCACTATTTGTACAAGATACAATCTATTTCTGTGATTAAACCAGTATATTAATGCTTGCATTGCTTGCACTGACTTCAGGCCTAAGGTTTGTTCTTTTTAGCTAAAGTTCTTGCACGTTTATTTTTCTTCCTTTTTTTCACCTTGGAGAAAAAAAGAGGCAAGATGAACCGTACAAGAAGTTCAGCTAAAAACAAGGCCCTTAGTGCTGCCAGTTCAGTGAATTCGTGCAAACAAAAAACAAAAAACAGCGTCCCTGACGCCATTTTGGGAACAGAAAAACTTTAGTGTAACACTTTTTGAACTAGTGCAACCAGTACAGAAATAGAACAAATCTTATATCTTCCTATTTGATTTTTACTCAATTTATATAAGTTGAAGTATCTGATAAAATAAAATTTGTATTAACGTTATTAGATACAGATAAAAATTAAATTATTAAAACATTAAAACATTACTACAAATTATTATGAATATATATATATATATATATATATTTTTTTTTACATTATGCACGAATTGTAATTTATTTTTATAATTTTTAAAATTTTATAATTTTTTTTTATAGTATTGTAAAACGGAAACTTTTTACATGTTATATTATAATTTATTATAATTTTCGGCTCATATCAGGAGACTTCGCAAAATCAGTCTCGACTTAATTACTTCGAATCTTTGAACGTGATATTACTTTTTGTCTACATTGGCATTTGTGATGTTGCATTTGTGATTTGACTGCGAATTCGGTCTGGTCTGTGTCATTGCGAAATCCGACTGAATCCTAGGTAGTTGCTCAGTGACCGCCCAAGGCGTGCTTGTCTAACAATAGATCACGAAATCCTACGTCTTCGTCTCTAAACTTGCTACCGTCGCGTGTCCCGGTTACATCGACAAACAAAAAAAATGAGTCTTCATTGGTTCGATCCAAGAGCATTTTCCTTGAACTCATGCGACTTGCCATTTTTAATTCTTTAACTCGATATTTGTCTATTTTAAGCATTCGATATTATTTTGGAGCGAAATAAGTTAACAATCACTTTATAACAGGATTATATATTTTTAGAATATGTAAATGTCTCATTAAATTTTTTATCTTTGAGATTATCTTGGTATAAGTTCTGAAATGCCATAGTTTATATAATTAAACAGATTTTTTTATAATTGAATTTTACAATTAAATATTAACTGTATATAATTGTAATATTAATTTATATAATATTAATTTATATAATACGTAATACGTAATACGTATAAGATAAAGTTGTTTCTTTTGTATTTTTCAAAAAGATTAAGGTGATTTTTTTAGTGCCGAACATTTGGGATGCTTCACCAGGGTCTATTTAAAATCACAAATATCTGCATAATTTGGATAAAATATTAAAATTATCCTGTATATCTTAATGTCTTTGATTAATTTTTAATTAATTTTTATTTTTTATTTTTTATTTTTAATTACAAGTCTTGAAAATTTGAAGAAGTTTACCAATATACAGCTTATATTACAGCTGTCAATATCCGAAATCTAAGTATCCGAGTTTCGTTCTATTACCCAATTTTTCATACACATTATCCGGGTAATATTTGCAATTGTTTTTCTCTCTTATTTCATCGTTAATCAACTCTAAAATTTTGCACGGCAAGTTCAGTACTTTATTATATGTATAAAAGAATTAGATACTTCTATAATAACTAGATTTACTAAAGAACCATCTTAAGAAGTTAATTTTAAACCAAATCTTTTAGTAAATAATATTTGTAATATTTATTATTATTATTTTTTACATCATTATCTTAGAATTTTCAATGATATTATCTTTTTGTTGGAAAACAGCATTTATTCTTAGGCTCAACTAATGCATTAATTATTTTTAATCGTTTATACTTGGCTTGTTTACTGAGAGACAGATTTACCCGTGTGGAAGATTCTCCCCACGGAAGATAGTCATGTAAAGAAAAAAAAATTATTCGATCGATAAATAATTGGCGTGAAAAATTGTTAATTAAATAAAAGGTGCGAGAAAAAGGAGGAAGATCGATAACATGCAGCATATCACGTGCGCGAAAGATGATAGGATGAGATCCCGCTAGGACACGTTTCATGGTCGTTGTAAAAGTCCGTGGGACACGTAAATCAGTGTCGAGAAATGAGCCCGGCAGGCCATAGGACGCGAGAAAATTATTGCCGACTGGGAAAACCGAGCTTGGATGAAAGTTCATGTGCCCTGCAATTTCTGGTTTACTTTCACTCTTTTGTGAGACTCTTATGTGCAATTGATAAAGCAATATAGAACTAATCGTGTTAGAAGATTATTTAAGTAAAAAGGAGTCATTTATTCAATTCAGTTTTCATGTGAAAGTTGTGGATATTTTTGACAGACAAATATCATTATTATGCGACAGAAGAAGAGATTGTTTATGAAATTACATGCGATTAGTAAAGCAATATAGATAATAAGAAGATTATTTAAGTAAAAAAGAGCTGTATTTATTTAATTTAGTTTCTACGTATTCAAAAACATTTATAAATTATTTAATTTTAATTGTATGCTTGTAATCAATTATTATATGTTAGCTACTATCTATTATTGTATTATCTATCTCGTCATATATAGGTTTTATGATTTAAGAAATTTTGAAAATTTATTGAATCTTAAAATTGTTTAAATTTAAACTTAGGATATCTTAGTATATATCCAAACTTTTTAAATTGTAAATTCTAGAAAAAATATAAAGTTTAATGATAAATTAAAAATCTATGAGTATAAAATTAAAGCTTTTTGTCTATTTATGATTTATAATTCTAAAATTAAATCAATTTGAAATGTTTATTGAATATATATTGAAGGATATTGTATATAATAAATTTTTTAGTATTTTTACATATAATAGTTATTATAAAGTTATAATATATGTTATAATATATTATAGTTATAATATATTTTATAGACTTACGTATTTTTTCCTCAATAATTCAAAATATAAGTGACAGTTTTGCGATATATTGCGCAGGATGTTGAGCAATCGATCATTTCTAAGAAAACATTTTTTTCTCTTGGACTCGTGATTGTGTCGCATTGTTTTCAGAATAGAGCTTTTACACTTGGTTCCTTAGTCACGAGCTGAAATTGCGTGCTAGCGAGAAATTCGTTGCAAAAAGGAATGATCTGCGCGCAGCTGTCAAGTGCGATCCATTACACTTCATTTTATCTCCAGTTCCATCAGTGCTCTCTCTTTTTCACGCGCTTCTCCTTTTGATCTCCCGAGTGAGGCATGTCGGAAGAATAAACGATCGCCATTGTACGTAATATAATGTAGTTTCTGGTTCCGCCGATAATAATACGACTCTTTTTATATCAATTTTTGTGATAAGTATTAAATATCGACATATTCGTATGAATAAACATATTTTTGTTTATTTAAAAATGGCGATGAAGAAATTCTTCCCTAATGATCTTGTTCTTAACATATATATTGTCAACATGGAATGGAAAAATTACTTTTCCATTACTTTTACAGTTATTTTTTATAATAATAATTTTTTTTATAATGATATTGCAACTTTTTATGACTGTAACGATGACTATAAACGCTGAAATTACGCAATATTTTATGTTATCCAACATAGGCTACTTGCTTTTATCAATAAAAAAAGCACGGAATATACATATATATAAGTAGATTTTGTTGTTCAGTAAAGCTATAGTTCGCTGCATGAGTTTAATATCTAGAATTAAGAAGATTTGATGGTTCAACAAAGAAATTATATTAAGCAATTATTAGTATGCTAATCCAGTTAATTCTTTGCTACAATGAAAATTGCTAATGTAACAAATTTTCTTCATTATATAATATCAGCGGAAGTACACGCCATCTTAAGTAGCACGTTTTTCTAAAAATTTTTATTTATATATGTATATTAAATTGATTTTCGTAGAAAGTTAACTTTGTTATATTACAGTATAGAAAGTTAACTTTGTTGTAACAAACTGTATATGATTATTTATTTAACCATTAATATTATTCAGCTGTATAACTTTACTATTTTAATTTAGAAAATTGGCTGTCTGTATATTATGACTGTAAATTTATTAAATCTGTGACGTTTTTAGTTGTTTTAACAAATCGTTTATTTTTTTGTGAAAGAGATTTTAACAAAAACTCACCGTTGTAGTTTTAACGATACGCAAATGTTTAAACACGCGTTGTCACGAAAGAAAGTTAAATAGGCAGCCGAGGGTTGCTGTACATATTTGCACGCTCGTACATATTTGCGTCACTCGATACACAGTAAATGTGTAATGGAATTGGACTGGGAAACCTTGTGGGAAATGGTCGACTACATAGCTAGCCACGTAGTCGCGGAAAAATTTTATGGATGGACATTCACACGGCTGAGAAACGAGGACGAAGAATGTATCTTTTACGACTGAATTTTTCAAGCACGCTGTGAATTATCCATCGTTCTCTCTCGTTTCCCTCGTCGCGATGCGTGCTCTCGTGGGCGACAACGTCGGGAATATATAATTCCATCGTGCTTTCTAAACACTTGGCCGGATTGTTTGTCTAAGCTACTACTATTTTGTGTTGCCAACAGTGTTCACAACAATGCTTCACGAATTTCTGATGCGCGAAGCATGACATTCACTTGGAATTATATATCTCGAAATGAACATGACCCTATGAGTTTGGAATCCTTTGAAATGTATTGGATTGTAGAATATGGAGTTCTGATAAATTTGACGGTTTAAGCAGCAAAATTTTCGACTATTAATATGTGCAAGTTGTATACATATTTGGGAACTAAATTATTACATAATAATTTAGCATCTCGAAGTACATTTTAGAGTATTTAGATTTCTGAATTTTGATTGTAAATTTTTCTGAAACTTTATTATAATTTATAATTACTAAAATTTAAAATTCTTTTATATTCGAAAAATTTATAAATTTTCTAATTATTTAAATTCTAGAAATTTATAAATCTTCTAATTATTCTAGAATTTGAAAAGAATTGATAAACTATCACATGATTGTAACTTGAGTTTGAATATTTTTGTCAAATTTAATTTGATTTTCTAAATGTTCTGATTTTTTGAATATTTTCTGAATTTTTGAAAGAAAAATAAAACTTATGTCCTAAATTTGAAATTTAGTATATATTAATTTTGGTATTTTTACTTCACGAAATTTACGAAATGTTATCTCGTATAAATCACGAAACTACTGCTTTAACAAATATTTTTCTGTTTGTTTCAGCTACGGTGACATGGTTCCGAAAACGATTGCGGGAAAAATCGTCGGGGGTGTATGCTCCTTGAGCGGTGTCCTAGTGATCGCTTTACCGGTACCTGTTATCGTCAGTAATTTCAGCAGAATATATCATCAAAATCAACGTGCTGATAAACGGAAGGCACAAAGGGTGAGTAAAATGTTTCAGAAATTTACATACTAATTTATATAAAATCTGATGACGAAAGACTTTTTACAAATTGAGAAAAGAGATTTTTACAAATTACGAAAATATATGATAGAACATTACTCATCTTTTAATTTTGGGGTAAATATTAACATAATTTTTTAAACTGAGACTTATAATTAATTATTAAGATATATTGAATGATAAAATATTAAAATTAAAGTTTAAAAAGTTATGTAAAATAGAGGGAAAATTAGAGGGAGTCTATAATTTACAAGAAATAAACCATTTGCTATTTCTGGCTTATTATATAGAAGTAAATTATGACTTGAAGAGATGAATTAAAGATTGAAGAAATCATATTAAGATCAATATCACGATTCTAATAATAATTTAATATGTTTTTTTTTGCGTTTAGTGATTAAAATTTATACTATGTCGATATGTATGCATTATAATTTATAGAATCTCTTGAGATGTTATCGTCTTCTTTTTATATGTATGATACGCATCTACAAATAGCTTCGTCACTGTTCGCTCCATTAAGTGTACATTTTATTCTGGTATAGTAGATTTTGATACTTCTGGATGCTGTCTTCAAGCTAGAAAATTCGCTTTGCTAGCTCAAGGTTGTTCTATATCAAAGTCGTAAGCGAGGCAGAGCAACAGACTTTTCATTCCATTGTCTGTTCTTTATATCGCGTGACTGCTCTACTATGTAGGATTACATTATTAAAAAAAGAATGCTTTCTTCTGAAACGTGCCGAAATGATGCCGACATGCGATATGTTATTTATGGAGAGAAAAAGAAATAACCTTGATTGACTTATTTTTTATTATTACTTTACTTTATTATATTTTTTTTATTAAAGTTGGAAGTTGATATTTTTATATTTAGTTTTGCTTACTATGCGTGACGTAACACGTAATAAAATTGATATTTCTAAATCTTTTCGTAAAGCAAAGCAATGAAATAGAGCGATATTAAATGTAAAAAGTAACTCACTCATTGTCAGTGTTGATCTTTATGCAACAATATCAGAGATGACTGGCTACGAACGGAGTGTATAAATTACGCGATCGACATTCTCGAAGGTGAGAAACTCTCCCGTTGCCATTTTCGTGTCTTTCCAATATCGACGTTTCGAAGATATTTCTTCCATTATAGGGAGGAAGTGGTAGTTCCCAGTCGGGTCGCAGTCGATGACACGTTAGCTCGTTTCGCGTCGTCGTTTCCAGAAGTCGGACGATTTATTCTCACCCACGTGTAGCTTGTAACTTCGTCCTCTTGGCACAGTTACGACCATTTAACCGAGCATCTTACAACTGATGTCATCAAAGAAAGAAAACAAGTTATCTCTTCCTATAAAGAATTTAAAACTTTTTTGGCTTTTTACGATTGTATCTAATTTTCTCAAACATTGTAATTTCCAAAAATTCAGAAAGAATTAAAGAATTATATTCTTGATAAAAAATGAGTAGAATCTTTTATTAATACTATTAAAATGACATAGTACAAAAAATTTCTTTATAATGTTAATTTCAAATAAAACAAGATTTTTGAAAATTATAAATTTATAACATCATATTTTAAAGAAGTTGACTTTATCAAAATGATTATTATATAAATCGTTTAACTTTCTATTTTATAAGTATTGAAGAGAAGAGCAATTTTTTTCAGAGTTTCTTCAAAATTCTCTTATCACGATGAAATAAGGACGGTCATTTTCATACACTCGCTTCGTTCCTGTGACACGATTACCATTTTTAGCGTCGACATTTCGGTAGCGTATCGATCGATCCGTAAAAAGAATTCTGGCCGAATTCGTCTCGAAAAATAGAGAAAGAAGAAAAGACAAAATCACTGCCTCAAATATCTTCTCTCGAGATGTTGCGTCTATCACTTGTGTTCCCTCACGCAGAATATCATTCGTTGTGTGATATTTTTAAAATAACTCGCGGAGGAATGTGCGAGTGAAATTTATTCTGAGGCGAGAGAATGATCTTTTAAATCTCTCGTGCGAATGGACGATTTATTCTCGCACGTGTACGCTTATATGCGTTTACTTTGCTCGTGCCGACATACTTACGGCGATTTAAGGAGACATCGACGATTCGTCCAGATCGATCTCAAGAAGAAAGATGGAGTTACACTTATCCGAAGGAAGAAGTCAGCTACGCTCTCTTAAATCTTTTCGCTCGATTTCGCAAAAATGCACCATGTTGTAAGTAAAAAGGATTTACGTCGCAGTTATAAATTGAACGATATAATTCACTTTGCTGAACGATATATTTCACAACTGGCGAAATTGTATCGAGCGAGACTTTTTCGAGACATAATTTCCTGAGAATTAAGAAATTAAGTTTAATCAACTATTACAAAACAATTAGTAGCTAATTGATGCACATTTTACATTATTTTTCATATAAATATTGTTTGTCTTTTAAGAGTATTCTGTTTGCTTAATATTATTTATTGTTTTGCTCTTTATTATTATATGTAAAATTTAACCCCAAGAATCTATCGTTAATTGCTTAGTCCTAATGTTTTATATAAAATAAAGTATTAATATATTAAGTATACATGCTTAATATGTAAAAAAATTGAACTAAAAAAAATTCGAATAAGAAGAGCAGTAATGTTACAGAATTATTTAAGCATTAAAAATCCAGATCATTCAGGCTTTTATTTCTTATTCGCATTACGGTATTGAAAGATGTTATATTTAATATTATAAAAAAAATAAGTTATGAAATGTTTTATAAATTTATAATTTATTTGTTTATGAAAATTATGGATAATAAAAGCATCTATCTTTTTGGAAAAATATCTATGACATGGAAGGCTACGCTATATTAAAAATAAAACAAATATGATCGTCAATCGTTATTTTATAATTCGGAAATCTATAGGAGATTAATTAATCTATAGGAGATTAAATAATCTTTGTTTTATCTTATATAGGCTTCCTCCATCATAAATCATTATCTAAGGGTTAAGTTTTAAGCTATAAGAAATTGACAATTATAATCGATTATTCTTCTTACATTCGACTATGATTGGTGAATTTTTTACGATTTGAAATTGAAAACTTAAATAAAATAACAGCTTATTGTAGAAAGTCTATTGTATTTGACTTTTTTTCTTTCTTTCTTTCTCTTTCTTTTTCTATCTTTTTTTGTTTTCTGTTTTTAATTTTCGTTTATTTTATCATTTTTTGAATTGTTTCATGTGGAATTGCAAAGTCTCAGATCATTCGATTTCACGAAGGTCGACTCGCCGATGCCGCGCAGATCTGCATTGCAGATACGGCCGCATCTACATATGCATGGACACGTTTGTTCTGATTCTCTCTCTTGAACAATGACAGATTTTTCGTCAACAGTCTTCTTTCCTATGCTCGTCGACGTTTGAACTTTTGCGTCGAATTCTCGTGACACTCCGAAATCGCGCCACGCGTCTCGTGTATCATAGTAGAATTTAAAGTACTCCAGTGATCGTGATGCTTTAGCACTACCTCAAATATTTCAAAAACAGAGTTTTAGTGAAATTTGACGCAGATTTTTTTTTCTTTAAGAGGATTTTTTTAAAGAAAATTTTTTTTACATTTTTGAACTGTCAAAACAGAATCGGCATGCAAAACACGCATTATATTAGAAAGATTGATGCACATTTTATATTATTTTTTCACATTTTACATTATATTTAGAGTTAAATAAATCTGAGAATCGCAGATTATTATTAGAGAGAGAGAGAAAGTTAAGCATTGAAAAACTATTCATTTGAATATCTGATACTGTATTTTGCTTATTTCTATGATTCATGCTGATTTAAAGCGCTACAATCGTTTATTAAATATTTCATACAATATGTTGCAATATTCAATCTATGCAATTCCTATTCCTATATGAATAGGCAATAATGAATTGATGCTAACAATTAATAATATGTTAAATTATACTTTGGTTTGGTATGAACATCTGTTGAAGTAATTCGAAAATCTGATCGGAAATAGAAATAGATAATTTTGCGCGAGTGTTCTATGCATCTTACGCATCTGGAACAATATTATTTAATAATAATAAGTTAAACAAAATCGATATTATTTAAAGCATAGTAATAAGTATGTTACGCAGGAATGCAAAATGTCACCGAGCGTGTAATATCGAATTTCGGATGTGAGAAATTGTGCAGTCTCACATCGTGGAAGTTTTTACTGTAAAAGGAGTTCTCAAGTCATTGTTGCTGGGTTAATATAAAGTCATTCACGGTTATTATCTCCCCGCATATTACACGCTTGGCGATCGAACATGGACTACCGTAATAGCTATGTGATTTACGGGCTGCATGGCCGTCATCGATATACATACCTACATTGTCAGTAAACGCCACTGTGAACTTTGCATCTGCATTTAATGTCACGTCCGGCGTTAACGGGCAAACAAGGGTCCGGATCGATTTTCCGCCCAGACTATCACAAGCAGCGACACGAATCTCCGTTTAATGTCGGTTACCTTACTGTCCGTTGCATCGATCTTTCTTCTCTATGTTTGCATGATCAGTATATACTTATGTGGTGTAATAATACAGCATATCATTTTTCGATATATCGCATTAAAGTGGAGAGAATTAAAGAAATGAAGTTTCACCGTATCATTTTTGTGTAAGAGTATGAAATGTTCGTGAATTACTCAAGTCTCTTTAAATATACACTTTAGAAGGAGAAAGTTTTATTTTAAATGAAAGCTTATTTTATGGTTAGTTTACTATTACTTATTGTTAAAGATTAATTTGTAAGATATAATGAAGTCAACTAAGTTCTTATGAGAAGTCGAAGTTGTTTTATTGTAAAAAGCTCGCACTATAGCAGCTTAGTTATATAAATACACTTTCAAACAGTCATTTACCTTTAGCTTTCGTTAACTTTACATGCATAATAGGATTGATTTCGAACGTTGATGCTCGAACAAAAAACTGTAGATACTCGCAAAACTCTTCTAACTTTCGCGCGCGGTTTTCAATAAATCTCGCTAGTTAACGGAAACTTTTGTAAATTATCTTAAGGAATAATGAGTTGAAAACTAATGGAATAATGAGTTGAGAGCTGTTAAATAGATTTCGTCATCGAGACTTATTGAAAATTTCATTCGTTTGTATTATGCTTAACATATATATTAGTAGAAAAAAATCCATTATTTTTCTATTCAATTTCATGCAAAAATAATGGATTTCTTTTTACTACACAAAAAATATATATATATATATATAAT
>NW_017259336.1:2250050-2252516 GCF_001594045.1 Atta colombica | reverse complement strand
AAATTTCATTACAATCAAAAAGTAATTAAAATTAATAACATTAAATTAAAATGAAATTTATAAAGATATTAATAAAATTTTCATTTATACAGTACGTTTTTCAAATTATTACAATAATTATTTAAAAAATCGATTTCTTTGAAACTATGGATCAATGGCTGAAACGATTGGATGTATCGTTTTTTTTTTCTCAAAAACAGCCTATAAAAGCGCATAAAAATCCCCGACTCCATCATCTGGTGTTCCCCTTGTTAATCTAATTAATTTTTCTAATTTCATTTATTGCATAAATATTTATCATTTTTAAAATTAATTTTTTAAAAATATTTTTTTGCTCTTTAAACATTATTAGTTTTACACTTTTAATATATAATATTAAAAAAATTTTAACACATATTTTTTTATTTTTCTTTATATAAAATATAAAGACAATATAAAAACTCAATATAAAAATAAATTTTATTTTGTACTTTTTCTAATAATTATATTTTTTTTTAATTCTTATATTTGTAAATGTAATGTTCTTCACTATTTTGATTTGATTTTTGATTTGTTTAATTGAAATTATCTCGATTTGTATTATACTCGAGTATTTATATTCTGTATTTGCATATTATTTTTTATCTTTAGCGCATACACTAATTCAGTTATCTTTTCTCGTCGACGATACGCATGCGAATTAATTGTCTGTTTGCAAGCATTATATAAGTGAGTATCTCCATTATCCCTTGTTAGATTTTTTGAGTATACTTCCGAAAGCCAATTATCTCTTATTTTGATGAAATTTTTTTTGTTAAAATTTTTTGGTTAAAATTAAAGCTATTAAAAAGGCTTTTTGTGATTCCTGCAAAAAGTTATTTTATAAAATACAATAATAAAACGAATAATAAGCGTTTATTTTAACACTTTCCAAAGCGAGGTTCAACTTTTCCTAAAAACTAAACTGTTATCTGTATTATAAGATGAATAACAAAAAAATTTTCCGTATAGTTTTTATCTAAAATAATTGTTATTATTTAGATTTGTATTACTTCAGCATTTTATTCATTAAATTTAGAGCAACGCTTGATGATTTATGATTTTTTTTGTCTAAATTAATCATGAATAAATAAAAATAATCGTCGCATCTTATTGTTAGTCACACAAGCTTTCTAGAATTTGTTTCCAGAATATACTTTACATTTTTACTTTACTCTTTTCTCGATAAAGAGAAAGACTCTCTGACTACTGATTTTTTTATTCATTTGTGATGCGCGATCAAATCGTTGACGTCATTGGCCAGCTGTTTAAATTTATCGCGTCGCTTTTCTAGTAAACAAACAGTTGTGCGCGACTGCAGTGTAACGTGTGCTTGCGTTTATTCTTAACATCGCAAACAGTTCCTAACGATTTGATCGCGTGGGCCCATTAATCAAAATCGTCTTATTGGATCATTCTCCATCACAGAATGAATGTGATTTTTCATTTTTCAATATTTTTTTTTATCAAAGTTAAAAACTTTTTTCCATTTTTATTTATTAGTAAATAATTTCATTAGAATTGTAGTTAAATATTGTTTGTCAAATGGATGAATTTATTGAAGAAAGATATGGATTTGATGAGATTTTTCTATAGAGAAATTTTTTTATTCTTAGTGAATCCATTACGAATATCGTATCAAAATTTTAAGACTGTAGATTAGAATTTAGATTTTTTATTGACAGATCTTAAGATATTGATTCTCAGTAAAGAAAAAATAACTTGAGAGCAATCGATCTTTTTATCAACAAAATTATATTAAGCTTAGTACTTGAATATGTAAAAATTAGTTAAATTTATATTAAACTAACATATGTGATGAACAATATTTTTTTTAATTATAAATTTTAAATTAACTAAATTTAACTTTGAGAGTGATGGAAGAGAAATTATATATATGTAGGATTTTATTTTTAACTATTCGTCATGCGGGTTAATTATAAGCGGCGATCCAAATCAAAAATTCTAACAGGAAATTTTAAATGGCATTTTCAGCGAGCCGTGTGAATTATTGTCAAGCTTCCGTGATGTCGCATTTCTAATTAATTGCGATTGATACGCACGTAGGAGGTAATTAGAACACATCACCAAGGATATTAACGCAAATAATAATCACCAATATCTGGGCTGACTAACGGATGTGCGCAAGATGGGATGTAAATAACTGACCTTAATTTTTCGACGCGACGCGCGGAAACTTTCTAATAAATAGTGCTTTGGCCTGAAGGAAGGTGACGCATCTTATTAATATATTTATTATCACATTTATTAATACGTATGATATTTTGGTAACATTCATATGTGTTTGCAAGAATATTTTATAAACAAATATTTCTGTAACATTTTTCTGTTACATTTTTTGTATATTGATTTCTGTAAATAACTATTCCAAATTAATACTAAACATATTTTTAATTTTATATTATATATAAGTAATATATATATATA
>NW_017259336.1:2248535-2249329 GCF_001594045.1 Atta colombica | reverse complement strand
TATATATTTTATGACATATTTTAATATAATTACATTTCACATTTATATATTTTTTATTTAATGTTAAAAAATGTATTTTTTGTGTCAACTTAAAAATATTTATTTATAAAAATCCATCTATATAATACTTTTCGCGAATATTTGCTCATAAAATAAACAAATATTCTTTTGTAAATTCATGATTATTCATTAATCATATACAAAAGTGTCCCATTTTAAATGATGACCTCAACCTCTTGAATAGCGCATTTTAGAGAACAATGTTTTAAACAAAAGTTTTGTGACTTCGAGAAGGACATAAGATAGAACTGTTGGTTTGACCTTGTATGGCGTCAAGATCAGGGCAAGGTTAATTTGAATTTTTTAAACAAAACTCCCCACTTTTCATTGCATATTCTTGTTAATACGACGTTATATGCAAAACATTAATCAAATATATTGATATTTGCAATTCCGTCGTTATATTTGAATTGTTATATGCTTTTTAATTATATATTATATTTTCCAATACGATATGCTGTACTTAATATTGGAAAGGAAGTTTATTTATTAAAATTGTTAATGATTGAAATATCAGAGCGAGGATGCAGTTTGCAATTTCCAGCGCAAATTATTATGCAACTGTTGCGACAATTAATTAATACAGTTTAATTTACATGGTACGGAAAATCATTCCATGCATGTGTGTCACACAAGCGAATCATCATCAATAATTATGATAATATGAAAATATGAAATTAACATCCATATATATATATATATAATATTTGATGAAATTAACATTTAATTAGGTA
>NW_017259336.1:2244774-2248435 GCF_001594045.1 Atta colombica | reverse complement strand
AAAATTTTATTAATAATTAATAATTATTGCTAATTATGATAATATAAATTTAAGGATCATAATTTTAATGGCGTAATTGAATCAATAGCTTTTCATAATTTTTGATATCAATGATAATGAGTTGAAATTAATCACGAATGAATGGCCGAGGAATTGTTATAAGCACGACATGAATGTATTACACAATTGGCATCGTGATGTAACGTTAATTAATAACGTAATTAATATTTTCACATGAAACCACTTTGATTGAATGTTTTGTATAAGTTTGAGTAATACTAGCATTGATGCTAGTATTGCGGTTTAGATTGGTTTATCATATTTGCAAATATTGGATAGAAATTCTTTTACTTTCTTGATCATATTGGTGATAATACAGTTTCTGCCAACGGCAAAATTACGCCTCTGATATTTTCGAAGATGATACCGAACCATGCATAACTAACATTTCTATTTCATGCGACTAGACATTTTTCTCTGGGAAATAGACAATATTATTATTGCTTTAATATCGAATTTGTATTATATTTTGTTATTTTAGTGTAAGGGGAATTAATTTATTTAAACAATGAATAGATGCGAATTATATATATAAGAGCCACATCTAAGTTACAATTTTTCAAGATTTATAAAACAATTTGTAAGTCAAATAATTTTGTTCCGACACATTTGTTTAATGTTTTTTTTTATTTATTGTTTAAATTGATTTGTGCAAAGCAATTAGTTGTTTTGGAGTAACGATTACTTTTACGAAATAATTATACATATTGATTATGACATTGAATACCTATTGTGCAGACCTAACGGGTAGTAGCTTCTTGACGGGAATTTCCGAATTTGGTTTGATAATAGAGTGATGTGAACATACCACGGATACACGCGATGACCCTCGCGTGGCATTCGACAATTAATTCTAGCCGCGTGTCGACGATAAGAAAAGAGTATAACGCGATCAGTAACGATCGCGAGCTTTCGCCCGCCGCTTATCCGCCTAAGTTAATTAGGCGAATGCCGCGAAATAACGCGGGTCATGGACGAGAGGTGGGCAAGTCTAAAGCTTTCGGGGTTTTTTCTTTTTTTTCTCTCTTTAAAGAAAGCCTACCGCTTGTTATGTATTATGCAAGACCTACTTTCTCAGGTTTTTCTGAAAAGGGTAAAAGTGGTCTTCAGAATTGCGTTTTCTTCTGTAAGAGATTGAAAGATAAAGCAAAGAGAGAAAACTCCTTTGAGATTTCATCAGGAGAGAGAGAGATTTCGGTGAGCTTCAATGAATGCATCGCAGATCCCGAGAGATAGACTTTTTTTAAAAGCGAAACTGCCTGACATTTATACGTATTTTAAAACATTAAAATAATGTCTTTCGAAACGAATAAACAATAAATAATGGATTAATAGGAGACAAGCGTTGTAAATAATATTCAGAGATTAAAAAAAGTTATTTATATTTTTGATAAGTGAATAACAAAACTGAACATTTCATTTGGATTCATATTGGATTCATATAGAGCCACCTTTAACAATTTAAATCTCGATGAAATTCCTTATAAAGTTTCAATACATCTTAAGTCGAGTGTTTGATGTAAGGAAAGAAAGGAAGAATATAAGGAATCTCATTTGTGATGTTTAAGATACATTGACTACATCGGTTTCAAAGTACGGTTAATTAAAGAGTCTGACCGAACTTTTTACCTTCAGCCGAAAACTAAAATGAATATTCGGTTTTTATTTAATTTCGATCGAAATCGAAATCGAAATTTTTGGATAAATCTTACGGAAACCATATGATTTTTAAAAAATCATTGGAAAATAATTAAAATATGTGAAATTTATGTACTGTTTTAAAAATAAGATTTTATTAATAAAGAAATTTTAACGATACTAGATATACAATATAAAAAAATAGCGAATAAAAAAAGATTGTAGATTTTTAAAATTATTAGTCATTTGTTGTAAAAAATTTAATTAATTGCGCATTCGAGCGAAACGAGATATAGTACACGTGTGAGAATTTACATTTGCTAATACAGTTTCTGACGACATAGTTTTCTAATAATTGCGTGGAGAATCGTCATGCATTTTTTAATCGCTGCCTACAGCCACATGAATGTACAATATTGTTATCATTGGCGCTTTTGTTTTGTGCACGCGTCTATTCGGCGACTAGCTGTTCAAATATTCGATTGTGTCCGCTTTGGGCTGTGAAACCGCTGCAAGCTGTAGATACGTTTCAGTCGAACTTCTACTTTCTCTCGTTTCACAAGCGATACCATACCGGTGGGTTGAATGCATTCGCGAATCTATCTAACTTCCGGCGGCGACGCTGCCAGACATTGATAACCTTTCGAAATGTAAAAGCTGCTTCGGAAAGACATATTCGCAATGTAACGACGATAAGGAAATTAAGCGATTTGATGTCTCGACAAAATATATATATTTCTTTTGAACGGTTACTGTTCGTATTATATGATGCATTCCAAAATGTTATTCCTTTCATTTCTTTACACAAATTTGATTAATAATGTCACCTAAAAAATAATTATTTTTTAAAATAAAAATTTTCTAAATTTTCTTCTATCTTTATTTTTCATATTTTATATCCAGGTCAAGATTCAAATATTTTTATTGTGCGTTCAAATAAGCTTATATGACTTCAAGAAATGTATTGTTTGATATTGTTTCCCTTTTTTTATATTTCTAAGCGTCTACGGACATACTTCATGACAGGGATATCCCAAAGGGTCAATGATATTCGGACTAATTCGTTGAATTTTGAACGAGTTCGGAAAAATTGGTAATGTGAGGGTAATCGATTAGTCGCGTGCATAATTTTTCGAGAAGTTTCTGCTGCTCCAAATCTTTTAAGTGTAATCAGTTTTTCAAATTTTTGACGAGACGCAATCGAAGGCGAGTTCAAGTTGACGAATCAAGATTTTGTACTACGACATAGTTTGTTTAACGAATGATCATGGCCGCTTTAAATAAATTAAATTTGGTTTAACATTAAAGAACGGAATTATTTATTACCGTCGCGTAGATTGCCTTGCGATAAATTTGAAATATCGAGTAAGGACAAGTGGCAGATCAGCGTGGCTCGATTGCCGTTCCATCATCATCTTTTATCGAACACGTTGAGCCAGGTCATAACTCTTTTCTAAAAATAAGTCAAAATGGGAAAAAGTGGTAGAGAAAAATTTCTTATTGTTTGGAATGATTCCAAGTAGCAAAAAAAAAACGATTATATACACTTTTTTAGTGCCTTTTTAAATGCTTTGTAGGTGCTGTGCTACTTGTGGTCTATTATCTGAGGTTCTATTTTTTTATAAAACATTAGTAAGATGCAACTGCAAATTTTTTATAGAATCATATATTCTTTAGCCTAAATTAATTCTTCTCATTATACTATATGTAATTACTATAATTACCTTGATTCAAATTGATTACAATTGGAAGCACCGAAATGATATTTAATTAATCCAATATATTCCGCGTCGCATTTTATTACGCAAAAGACCGATACTGTTCATCATTATAACTATATCAGTTGTATGAAAGTTCGCCTCTTTGCTTTGCTGCGTTTTCACTGCGACTTCATAAGCCGCATTCAATCACAGCTGGCGATGATTCAGCATTTTGTGATGTGTGTGTGTGTGTGTGTGTGTGT
>NW_017259336.1:2242745-2244674 GCF_001594045.1 Atta colombica | reverse complement strand
TGTGTGTGTGTGTGTGTGTGTGTGTGTGTGTGTGTGTGTGTGTGTGTGTGTGTGTGTGTGTCACGTTGCATTACACTCTCAATTCTCGACAGTCGTCGTCGTGGTGTGACAGTAAAGTGCAGTTAAGCCGCAGTTAGTGTATTCGAGGAGAGTCCTGACACTTCGCAGACGCCTGATCGTAACTGCATAAACATCCGAGTAGTACCGAATGGCACGTCGCGGAAAAGCGCGACTGCAGTTCTGGCCAGAATTTTACCTTGCGAAAATATACCGAGGTGAACGTAAATCGTTAAGCAGACTTCTGTTCTACGACCTTGCGGCTTCTTACCTTGCATTTATCGCGCATTCGAGATAAGAAGAATTTTCGGTTCAGTGAATTTACTACAACCAACTGCTTGAAATTTCTGGATGGCGACGGAATTAGATCTGTATAATTCTCTATTACGCGGTTCATTTATCGAAAATGCGTCCGTCTGTGATACGGACTTAGACATCTGAGCTTAATAGAATGGAGTTATCGAATTGCGATATCTCGTGCTATATTTGATGATCAGAATACGTTTCTTGAAGTCACATGAGCTTATTTAATGCTAAATGCGTGATAAAAATATTTGCGTTCTGCTGACCTGGATATTTTAAAAATAGCAAGGAGCACACGATTTTTATATTAATATTTTCATCAACATTTATTAATTAACGTGAGTTGATGAACACAAAGTATCATAAATGCGAGACAGCTGATGATATTTGCATATCGTGTATATTTTACTTAATATACTATATTTTATTAAAAATTTTGTTTCGAAATGACATACATGTTCTTGATGGCTCTACGTGAAAAATAACTTTTATTTACAAGTTGTTTATGAAAACGTAATAAATTTCTTTGGTAGAGAGAACATTCAATTTCTCGTATCTATATTTTTATCGACTGAAGTAAATATTTCGACCCTCTGATCATAACGCGCTTTTATCGCATCTTTTTAACAAAAATAGAACCGATAGAAACACTGAAACCTTAATTTTCAACCTCTAATTAGCCAATTAATAGTAACTATCGATATTGTTCATAAAAATATATACTAATACTAAATATATTTTTCTGGAGAATCTCACAAAGAACGAATGTCTTGTCTTAGCTCATTACTTTTTTAATGATCGTGCACGGCTGTTCGAAACGTGGACATTGAATTAGTGTTCATAATCATCTGCCACAATTTCCGCAATTAAATAGCGCAAGTTGCGAAAGTTACAAAATTAACACGGTCGATGCATGGCCACGCAAACTTTGCCGTTAATCCTCGTTTGCGGCCGGAAAAGAGTCTGTTGAGAGTTTATTCGCATGTAATATCGCGTAAAACCGCAGAAATTCCAATACTATTCCATTATATCAAAATTCTAGCCGCAACGTTTACGAAAAAGCTTTCAACGATTAGTTTATGTTTTGAATAATTACACTGTTTTTTATTTCTTCGAAAATGAAGTTATACCTATTTTACGATATCAAAGTGACATCTTTTATGTCATTTTCACGGCAAATAACTTCAGCTTTTACTATCTGCATGGAATATATCAATAACGATGATAATAATCTTTAATGAAATAATAATTGAATAATGATTTTTAAAGTTTTAATAATAAAGGCAAATAAAGTTTTGAAAAGTAACCATTCGCATCTACTGTACTGAACAGTAATTAAATAGTAACTACGATTATTGGCGAATAGTACTGTCCACGCAGTGGACAGTAATGGAATAGTATTATTCTCGCACGTAGTTACTATAGTTATTAGTCGAGTAATTACAGAAATTGAATAGTAACTACAAAAATCTGAATAGTTCTAAATAGTTCCTTTTTATACGGGATGCTCGGCTGCTGTCAGAGTTCTGCCAACATAAAATGTACACAATATGTGATCTTGGCAGACTC
>NW_017259336.1:2234988-2242645 GCF_001594045.1 Atta colombica | reverse complement strand
TCTAGCACTATATTTTTCATTTAAAAATATTTATTTGGAAATTAAATTATTTTAATTTAAATTATTTTGAGATAAAAATCATTTTTAAGAATCATTTTACCAAGAATTACCAGGTTTCTTAAAGTTTAATGTTAAAGTATTGTAAAGTAATATCTGTTCGAAGTTTTGCTATGAAAGAAATGCAATATTCTGACTGGATCTTTTTATAAATTTAAAACTTTTTCAATATACAAAAATAAATATTAAAGGGAAAGATAGACTTCAACATTGAAATTTATTTCTTATGATTCGTAAGCAAAGAATTTTTATGGGCATATTTTCTTGTATCTTTGTGTGTAAAACATTAAGAAAAGTTATCATATTCAAGTATATAAACCATGTGTATACAAAATAAAAGTAAAAATAAAAATAAATATAAAAAATAAAATAAAGTCGGGTCTTCGTCAAAGCTTTAGACCACTCAGAGGTCGCTCAACGATTTTGCGGGTATTTGAATCTCTGTCATGAGATGTGTACACAATATCCTATAGTTCTCTTGCCATTTTTGAACTGGCAATAGTAACTGACTATTGCCTCGGCACCGATCTGTTCTTGATCTACTAAAACGTAGATCAAATATTTAGTTTGATTGTGATGTCAGACTAGCCCATCACATAGAAGGTGTCTCTTGATGGCAAATGGACCTAACAACTTTTTATTTATGAGAGTCTTTCGTGACCTATAACTTGTGAAGGATGTACCTAACAATGTTGTCCTTATTGAAAACTTGATTTATCATCGAGACCTTCTGAATGGCACCCGGCAATTTAGGCAATTTTTCATAGATTTTTGGCATTCTTCTTATTTGTGTTCGCTGCTCGCGTAAATTTCTTGCCACATAAAATAGCACGAATAGTTGTTGCAGGTCGACCGTAAGAAAAAAAAAATTAAACACGTGGTTGTATGCGACGTCAATAAGGTTGCATAAGGTCGTTTATTTATACAGACGCTTAGAAAAATACAGGGCGGAAAGACCCACGTTTATTTATAGTTTCTCTCTTGTCCGGGATTATAAATAAATGATTCAAAGATTTTCAACTGCTATAGTAATATTGTTTGCTATATCTTAAGCTTTACGAGCTCCGCAAGTTTTCACGTTGTGTTCCACTTTTATATATTGTATTGTTAATGAAGAAGCAATTGAATACTATATATATATATATTGTATGTTGTAGATATTTCCAAGTTATTGATTTTAAAGTTTATATAATAATATTTATTTAACGATACATGTGTTCTACTGATCTGTAATAAAATTTTAATAATTCTAAAGCATTATTAAATTATAATATATCATAATATTTATTTTGAAATTGAAATCTTCAAAATTTTAATAATAGACACGAGGTATTTTGTATATTTGTAACATTTATGAGGATCGCTTTCGTTTTATTGGAATAGTGAACGTATCTAATCTTTTAAGATAAGCGAAAATAAAGTAGTGAAGATAGATGATATATAAGTTATATAAATAGATAATAATAATTTATTGAGATGAATTTATTGCAAATAAGGTTTTCAAATATACTTTTGTTTTATCGCAAATTATAAAACGCACATAATATAAAAATAAGAATTAAGTTAGAAAAATTTTATACTTTAAAAGAGAATCGAAGATTGACAAGAGTCAACGAAAGCAAATTTTCTTCAGGAAACTTTCTTTTCAACAATAATTTAAGAATTTAGTAGAACATTTACGAAAGTTAATCATTTTTCAACCGAAAGCTTCCTTGCGTGACGTAGGGATTTAAAGAAGCACAATGACGTCTGGATGCTATATGCTACGCCAAAAGTTTATTCTGGCCTTAACCAGAATTTATCCTATATACAAATAATAAACATTGAGAAGTGAAGAAGAAGGCAGGGAGGGAGAGAGAGAGAGAGAGAGAGAGAGAGAGAGAGAGAGAGAGAGAGAGAGAGAGATTCTTGTGTATACTTAATTCATAAAGTAATACAAATATATGTATACGTTTCTCATACGATGGATCTTCTGAGATCTTAGTTTATTTTAATCAATTGTACAAAAATTTTATAAAAATTAAAATTACTGCGCGTATTTTTTAACATATAATGGAATAATTATATACTATAGAATTTAGATTTAAAAAAAAACGGCAAAAATAAAATATATTAGTAATGATAGAGATTTAAATAAATGAAAGTTTATTTTTATTAATAACTCAAAACTTACATGTCTTCGCTTTGTATTTTGTAGTTATTAAAAGAAACAAAAATTTTTTAGTAAAAACTAACTTTTATTAATGATATTAATTTGTATTAATATTATTGTAAAAATATTTCCATTATTAATTATTATTGTTAATAATAATTATTATAATTAATTTTTTAGTAGAAATTAACTTTCAAATAACTTTTAAATCTCTAGAAGATTTGTCACAAAAATTTAATTTGTCCACATTGGTTTTTTTCAATTTTTATTTATTGTATTTTTTAATCATAATTTTAACAGAAAATGAACTGATTTTGTAACTAATTTTAATTTTAGATTTTATTACAAGTATAAAGCACTAATATGAATTTTTTTCGTGTTTTACAGAAAGCTAGATTGGCACGTATCAGAATCGCGAAGGCGTCGAGCGGTGCCGCTTTCGTTAGCAAAAAGAAAGCAGCGGAGGCTCGTTTGGCCGCTCAGGAGAGCGGGCTGCAGTTGGAGGAGTTTTATAAAGAGGAGGATATCTTCGAGCTGCAACATCATCACCTACTTCGTTGCTTGGAGAAGACCACGGTAACTACTTCTATCTAATAACAGCATATTATGCTTTTATGTGAAAACTCTAATGTTCCCTTAGTACCCGCTGAATTGCTCTAAAATCCTTGAAAATCTCACCGATAAATTAACTTTCTTAAACAAGGAATTTTATCTTTTATTTCTTGCTTTGACAACGAACTTAGGCAATATTTTTTCTTCTTTTATTATATATTCTAAAGTTAACGCTATATAAATTAAGATGTGCCAAGAAAAAAAATTCGTCTTTAATGTAAAGATTTGTTTTAAAATATACACATGTCGATTTTAATTAAAATTATAAATACTGAATGTGCTTATCTATTGCGTTGTTTTTTAAATCAGAATTTTAGTAAATTTTATTTAAAATAATAAATAGAATAGAGAGATAATATGGGCATATTATCAATACATTATATAATGATGTATTACGTATAATGAGTTCTTTTCAGCAATGAAACACAATTATACACTATGTGACACAGTATTTACTTGTAGCTGAAACATTGCTTAGCTTTTTTATTTCACCATCAGAGTGAAATAAAAAAAGATCTCATGTACCTGTATCTAATATATTCGAATGTAAGAGAATATCTTATTGGAATAGACTTACACTTCTAGAAAAATAAATGGTAATGAAAAATTTGTTATTAGCGAAGTGATACATAAAACAATACAATCGAACACAGTATTTGTCTGTTTACGATTATGTTGTTTTGTGTTATAGTTGGAATCGTATACCTGTATTACACAATGTCGCCTGTGTTATACCCAATATGTATTGATATTTTCTATTAAATAATTATACTATAAAAAAAAGAATGATCTCTAGGAAAATTAAGAAAATCCCTTCAGGATAATATAAAGATTACTTTGCTACCATTACGTAGAATTTTTCGACATTTTGCATAAAGAACATTGTGACGAAGATTAATCAGCAAAATGATAATAATTAATCATTCATGAATGTAATGTTCTCTCGACGAACGACGACAAATTTCTACAAAAACGCAGTATATCTTTAGTGTGCTTCAGCATTCCGTCATTAATCCCACGCGAAACGACAAAGCAACTGCATCGTCGTGAATGCATCGTCGACACTTCCGTTCTCGCGTCGAGAATTCAATAGGTACTCCGCCTCGAAAATCCGGCAGTCCGTTTCGCGAGTATTGCCGAGTACCGGAATAATTTGAATAAACCCTAGTCTCTCCCTCCATCTCTCGGACGCTCCATCTGCTCGTTTAATTTTAGCCTGGTGAGAGGTTGGTTGCGCAAGCGAGGGTTGCCGCGAACAGTGTATAGTCTTTATCGAGCCTGAATACGTGCGACCAACCCTTGTTTACGGAGCTGCTACAGAAATGTGCTGTTGTGGAATCGTACATGCGGGGCATTAAAAATTTCTTACTTTTTATGCAAATAGTAATAATAGTAGTAATCTTCTTATGGACTCGCTCAAATTCAACAGCAAATCCAAAAAAATCAGGGCAAATAAGAGTCAGCGTGATATACGCAATCTTAAATCTTTATTCCAGAAAATAGAATCTTTATTCCAAAAAATAGTATCACTAAAGAGTATTAATAATGATAATAAATTTTAATTGATTTTGATCCAATATCAAGATAAATTCCTTCTGCAGTTTGGGATTACAACATCAAATCTGTTAATCTGATGATGATTTTTTTCTTGGATATAAAATTTTTTCTTTGATATTTTGAAATTGTATTGCTGAGGATAATTCCAAAGAACTACTATTTTTTGGAATAAAGATTCTATTTTCTGGAATAAAGATTTAAGATTGCGTATTAACTACCACGCTGATTCTCATTCGCCCTGATTTTTTTGGATTTTTTGTTTTTGTGCAAATGCAGACAAAAGTTACAGTAAAGTTACAATAGATACAAAAGCGATACAGTAAAATATGAAAATGATCTTAACATATAATTTTTTAACTAAAAATAGCAATTAAAGTGTGACGTTAGATTTGATAATAGGAATATATTATAAATATATATATGATTCATTTCAAGTAATTTTTCTTTATTAAATGCAGAATAAAAGTTTATATAATCTATGCAATTTCCGTTGAAATATATAAAAATTAAGATTTAATGAATGCAATTTATGAATAAGTAAAATCTAATTTTATGGATTAAGAATATATTATATTGCTACTTTTTTTATTACTTGACTCTGTCAATTATCATTTATAATAAAATAAAAATTTGTCCAATTACAGAAAACGTTAGTTTAAAAAGAAGATAGAAGCTGTAAGAGGATTAATATAAACCTCAAATAAATTTTCCAGAGAAATTCGATTTCGCGTAAAAGGATTTGTAGCTGCAAAAAAAGGTGCCATTTTTCCGATATATTTTGCTTGTTATGTACATACATATATAGATGTTCTGCGCAGAGATGCATACAGGTTTATACAATTAAAACATTTAAAACCGTGACATGCACGCGTGCGCGAGATGTGTACATCGGAAAGATTATAAATAGGTACGCCTCGCGATTTATACAACGTATGTAATGACAGCTAGTTATAGATATACAGAAAGGAGTTTATTATGCTAAAAAGAGAAAAAGAAAGGAAATTTGTGACGTGCAGGATATTTAGGATAATAAATGTCATAATTCATGACAGTTTATTAGTATAAGATGATAGAAATTGATATTTTAAAATGGAGAATAAATTGGTATTTAAGTAATAGTATAAATATAAATTATCTATATCTTTGCGGTTGTTTTTTTTTTAGTGCGTAAATAATATATTTACGATATTGAATAAAAAATGTATCCTGAAAAGATGTATCACAAATAAAAAAATTTGAGTACTTCGCTCATTTGTTATAACAACACAACTTGGGTAACTGTAGAAGTATATGTCTAGGGGCACAGTGAAACATCTTTTAATGCAAGCGATACCGAAATATCCAATCTAAATCATCTAATAAAAATTGAAGTAATGATAAAAATAATGACTGAATCGTTATCGTTACTGTAAAAATGTAACTGTTATTGTTATAGATAGAAATTATCTGATTTTAAATTAAATGAACAAAATTTTTCGATTAAAATTTCTCTCGTTTCGTCTTAGTAGGAAGCATATAACTTCTGATAGGAAAAGAACTATTACACGATGTTTCAAGATAAAGCATCATTAAATAGCAATTGCTGGAGACATTCAACTTATATAAACATTTCATCCCAGGAATGCTGGTAGATTAAGTAAAGCTAAACGACGCACTGGGAGATTGAAAAACGAAAAGGAAGATATCAGCGTAGAAATCAAAATTGGAGCAAGTATTCAGCAATTGTAAAAAATCTTTTCAGAGCTTTTACTGGCACCCAGATTTAGAAACAGAATTCACCCATACAATTGATGCTTCAGAGACCACCGTAGAAATAGTAGTGCAATAACGTTACAAAAGGGGTAGCTACAGCTCGTATTTCTGAAAAAAGAAGCTTAGCCGAGCTTAGACTAAATATAGATGTACGACCGAGAACTATTGGCGATTTACTCAGCAGTTAAACAGTAAAGGTATATGATAGAAAGACGATATTTCACAATTTATATATCGATACGAATCACAAAAATCAACTATACAACCATTTTCAATCAAAATCCACTTCTTGGCTCTTTTCGACAGATTTGCTATTTAGAGTATATCGATCAGTTCATAATTGATATTTGACATATATTCGGAAGGGATAATATTGCAGCAGGTACTCTTTCTCGAAATAAAAAAAAATTCATGTAATAAATTTCCGAAGAGCTAGCCAAATCTCAAGAGGACAATGCAGAACTAAAGACAATCCTGCAGAACGAAAAAGTATTAAAACTTTCCAAGAGATACAAAGATATACTAGACCACCAGCTCTTAGACCACAAATTCTACCACAAATTCTTTCTATCCAATTCTACTTTTATTCCAAGAAATTGTAGATATTATTTACTGCGGTTTCTATTAATTTTTATTTTTATTCCAGTTGCATATATTTTAGATTTTTACATTAATTACTTTACATTTATGAATCTTGTTTGTGAAAATGATAATGGCAATTATGTTTTTAAGAAAATATCAATGACAACGAATGAGGATTATTATTAAATTTTCGATTTATTCCTCTAAAAAATATATGGGTATGAATTTAACATTATGCGGTGTTTATATAATTCTTACCGTGTATGTAAACATCAACATAGATTTAAAATCCATAATGTTAAATCCATGGTGTTTATATCAATACTAACAGTGAGAATTATATTTAACATTCACTTTAAACCCACACAATTTTCGAGTATATTATCTTTTATTTTTATTTTTTCTTTAAAGTTTTGGAAAATACTTTTGTAAAATAATTAAGAAAGCAGAACTAACATAAAGAGAGAAACGCAGTAGTATATAGCAGTAGTATATACAATGTTTAATTGTTCATCTTTTATAACCTAACGTGTCAGTAGGGTAATTCTGCTACCTTGTATATTTACCCTGTGTATAAGTTAAGTACTATGCATGTAAGCAGATGGTAAGCAACACACGCTTGTGTTGCTTTTGTTAATTCCTTTGGGAATTCTCTCTGTAAGGCATTTTGTAGATTAGATAGAGAAACAAACTCGGTTACGAGCGATCATATTCACCTGTGCAACATTATTAGTGAATTTACATTTTGCACTGCAAATAGTAACTGAATTTGGAGTGATCTTTCAGCCTCTTACTACGTTACATGATTAACTACTGGTTAATTATTTTAATAGTGAAAATTTAGACGTGATGTTTTGACAGAACTTTAGAATTTTTAGATTGCCAATGTAGTAAAAACTTTATTTGCTTAAATGGTTAAATTATTCATATGTAATACTGCATTTT
>NW_017259336.1:2206636-2234888 GCF_001594045.1 Atta colombica | reverse complement strand
TATATATATATATAAATAATTAAATTATTCAATTAATTTTGTTTTTTTATTCAGTTCTTTTAAATATATGTATAATATATTGCTCATTTGCTAAAACAATTATATAGCTCAAAAATTGTGATACTAAATTTAATTGCTTGCAAAAAAAACGGAAATATAAAGAAAAAAAAGAAGAAAAAACATTATAAGGACATACTTTTATTACTCTACAATATTAGTAGGATGATTCTCAAAAAATTGGAATTTTACGTCTTCTTAAATACATTTAAATAAATAAAATTGTATTCGATTTTCATCAGAGAAAGATTATAACTGTATTTACATAGGTAAACAATTAATATTTCTTCTATGATATGATTAATTAAATAATTGACTTATAATTTTCAAATTGATTCAAGAATTTGATATTTAAGAGCAATTACAAATATTTAGCGGTACATATGCTAGAATCATTTACATCTGCACCTAATTTTGACATTTCTAATGTTACGATGATGGTGTTGCCTGATAATGGATGCGTCCTATGTTATAAAGGATCATGTCGCGGTGTTTCGAGTTTCCAATCGATTCGCTGCTCACATTGTTCATGAAGCTGATAAATCTTTGACCTCGAGCCCCGGGTTTCGCGCAAATCGTGTTGAATTTCTCCCGAGAGTACAATACTTGCACGATATTCGACTCAGTGATGTTTTCTCGAGAAAATGAAGGTTTTTTGCTGATCACAGAATGACGTGGTTGAAACCGCTGACCGAGGGTCTCGTGAGACTCGAGCAGGGATTGAGTATGGCATATGTAAACTGAATATTTGTTTCCAAAGAATGATAAATCAGGCTTGCATCTTTATTATTTTACGATATAAATTGACGGTTATATAATACATACATAATATTATATTATATGGAAAGTTTTGCTGAAATACTTAAAATACTTAAAATACTTAAAATTGAATTAGACACAGATCTGAAAATAAATTTGTAAACCATCAAATAATTATATAAAAGTTGCCGTTAGAATGACAAAATTATTTTTTACAGCATTGCACATTACGCTTAAACCTACATAATTATTTTGATTTTTATTTTTCTAGCGAAATTTTTTTATCTGTATTGTGAAATTGTTAAACAATTCAACAAAATCGTTCTTTCCATGTATAATACTAATACTATATTATACCAAAATCTATTTTATACATGAAAGAAGCGTAACATATAGTAATTTGTTATTTATTTATATTTCTAAAATTTATATAGGCAATATTTGAGTTTTAATTTAAAATAAGAAGAATTTCTGAGACTTGTTTTTAAATTGCAGCTCTTATTGAAACTTGAAAAACATACAATGTTACTCATGAATTGCAGAGCAACTCTCCTTAAAATTCGAAATAAAAAAGAATTTGACGTTTTCCTTTAATATTATATGATATTTTCTTATGGAACATACTTTATATTTAGAAAATATATTTTAATGAAAATATAAAACTTGGCAGCATTGACATAATGTCGATAATATTAATATTGCAGTTTTGTAACAAGCTTTGATTTAAATAGAGACTTAACTCTAATTTTAAAATTTATTTTATTTTATTTTCAAACTTACAGAATATCGGCGACGTAAACTTCAGATGTTGTATAATTACATATTATCGTATTATGTAATTTAGAAGACAGCTCTTATTTTAATGAAAAATACACTTGAAATTTAATTGCGAGAATATTTAAAGTTGAAGAGTGATAGGCCTTCTACAATAAGTTTCTACATATTAGTTATAAATCAGAAGTCAGAAGCTAAAAATTGACCAATCACAACCGTCAATTTTTAACTTCTGACTTCTGATTTATGACTAATTATTGTAGAAGACCTATAAAACATTGTAATATACAAATAATAAAGTATATACTTTAATTTTTGCCAAAATTAATTTCAATTGAATTCAGATTGACTTACCAAAGATTAAAACACTATTATTCTTACGTTATGTATTTTCTATAATATGTAATGTATAATATGTATGCGGAAAGAAACGGCATAAGAAACATTAAAGTTATTTGATAAAATTGTATTCTTACATCAAATCATGGAAAAAATTCCTTTTATTAACATCAAGATATCTGAATAATTAATTTGAAATTATTCTTATAAGATATTTTTTATTGGTGGGAA
The DNA here is from genome assembly GCF_001594045.1 of Atta colombica. NCBI lineage: Eukaryota > Metazoa > Arthropoda > Insecta > Hymenoptera > Formicidae > Atta > Atta colombica. The sequence goes on along the minus strand of NW_017259336.1, from coordinate 2,232,728 downwards.
AGAAGAGAAGGCGAGACAAGGGAAAGAAAAAGATTTTTAATAGATTTTAAGCTAAATATAAAAATGCCCGCTCGAAATTGAATATTCTCACCTAGATTCATACAGAAATGTGTGTGCCATAGCTACGTGCTTTCTCGAAATGCATACTAGATGCGCCGCTTTACGTCATTGTGCCGTTAGCGTTCGTACAAACGAAGATATTTCGGGAATCTAACGGGGGTAGAGTGTAACATCTCTTCTTCGGATATTCCGATGGAATCCTTGTACTGTTCATGCGAATTTGCATTGTTGTACATGAAGAATGTATTGCGGTAGGAGGATAAAATGATTGTGCAGTTAATATTTCAATTGCGAAACTGACAATTTGCGAATTGTTCATTTTCTTTGCGAATATAGTTATAACGAAAATATAGTTATAACGAGAAATCAATGATTTCCGCTTTGCTCTCTATTTGCGATCGCGTTGGATATTTTTACATAATCTTACGAATTCTGTGGAATTGTTATTTTCATTCAATTTATATACATTTGATTCTAGTATATAAATGATTAACGAAAGAAACATTTTGACATTGTCATTGTTTTAATAAATAATAAAACATAAAAGATAAACCTATAATAATAATCACGAAATAAGGTTTTTCTATTTACAAAAGTAACATATTTGTTATTTAACATAAAAATAAAAAAGTATACTTGCGTTTAGTAGCATAGAAATTAGCTTCACTAGTTTTGTTGCTTTTGGAATATCATTGATTAGTGAACTTACTTGATAGATCTTAAAATATCATTGAAAATTGCTTCAATTTTTTTCATATTCGTTCTCATTTTATTTCATCTTGGTCTTACCTTTGCAGACGTTTCGCTTCGTCTTCGTCGAATACGGCCAATCGTCGACGTCTTTGGGTCGGCGTATTGATTTCTTCCAGGTCGTGGTTATAGGCACAATCAGATTATAGACGTAGCATGTAAAACGTCATTATTATGACTAATTATAGTTACAATGTTGAAGAGGTATTTGACAGTATCGATCAATTTACTCCTCGATTTATTCACTTTGAGTGATTCAATTCTATAAAATATTATGAGATGTAAGACCTATACTTATTAGCAATGTCAGAAAAGTTCAAAAGGCAGTATTTTGACAAATTAAAAAGGAGCACATTTTGCAAAATTTGAAGGAGCTTAAAAAAAAAATCGAAAATGTGTACATATATAGTGGGAGTGGATTTTACTTTTACGATTTTGTGAAAACATTAAGGAGAAAAGGAAAATCTTCTTTGGCTTTCTTTTTGAGCATAGTTAATATATCATCATATAATTTTAATAATTAGATGGTAGACGATTCTTTTTTTAGATATTTAGATAGCACATTAGTTCTTTAGCTTCTTGAAGAGTAGAAAAATCTGCTCGGGGATCATATAATAATAATCTGAGGCTGAAATGAGCACGCTCTAAAATCGTAACTGTTTAATCGAAATTGGATGGTAGAATTAAATAAATAGTAGGAACTCTTGAGAATATCATGTAAATGGACGGAATTAATATTGACATTTGTGCGAGGAAGTGCGTTAATTATTCTGAGTGGAATAAAATCGATAAAAAGAATATTTCTTACTCGAGGGATTGCAAAAGAGGCAATAATGGATAAAGCGAAATGTATATTGTTAGATCAATTTATTCTAGCAAATAATAACTGAGTATAAATTGTGGATTTTTATGAAATATAATTACAAAAATCCGTTCAATTAATATTCAACATGTTTGGAGAATTGTTATAAAATAATATTGTGTCTATCGAAATTTAAAGAGATGTTATTAAAAATCTGTGTACAATTTTTAAAAATATATAATTAAAATTTATTAAATATTTTATAAAATTTGTAAATAAATTGATTTATGAAGAAAATGATAAAGAGAGAGTGAGAGTTGGAGGTTTCACAGTTTGTAAAATTTTGCAAAATGTCACAATGTTATTTCAACTGAAAAGATATACGGTTCAATTAGTAGTTGACGTTTTGGAAAATTGCTGCGGCAAAATATTTTCGGTTTAGATTGAAAAAAATCACTCGTGTTCTCATTAAATCTTTAGAATTTGGTTGCGTTTCCGCATGATAGCTCATCCAACAAATGTCTGTTCGAAACCAACTCCGAAAAGGGAAGCAGATATAATGTGATGGGTTCGCAGTTACGTATGCATTACCGTTGAAAATGGTGACGCACATGGACCCTCCTGAATTTAATATCGGCCAACTGGAAACAACTCCTCCGGAAAAGGTGGAAGGTTGAGTAATTTACGAGAATGGAACTTATAAAATGGAGCAAATAAAATGTTTGACTGTCGCAGTGTTGTAACGAAATTTTTTCGGATCGATGCGTAATCTTAAAGAACTTGCTATATCGAATTAAGATTCATACTATTGTATAACGATTCATTCAACATTTATATGTTGCGCAAATATCATTAATATTAGCATAATACTAATGAATACATTTTAAATGCAGCATAATTTCCAGAAATTGACATTTTGCTGAAAAATATGGAGGACAATTTATATAATGACAAAGAAATAAATTTGAATGACATTTTAATGCGAAGATAAATGCATGAGTGCATTTTATAAAATATATTATTTTATATTTTATAATATTCATTATAAAATTATTTCATCAACATTTTTTTTATTATGTTTCATTTATTGATTACGTTTTGACAAATTTCTGAAATTTGTTATTTTTTTATAAAACATTAAAGTTACGTAGAATTTATTTCTTCCTATTTATTTATTCTATCTTAATTCCACTGAATTTACCTCTTCAAAAATCCCAGTGTTCTCGTTGAGAAATGTTAGAATAGAATCTATAGTTAACGTGTGGAGTATATTCGAATGTGTCTCTTTTGATTATCTTGATGAATTCGACAATTGGTCTAGTTCGTCAAATGGTCAATGTCTGATATGTAGTATACCGGGTTGCGGCCGACATCGACGTATGTGCAGCGGTCATTCCGTCGATTCCGCAGTCACCGTGGTATTTAGACAATGCATGCCCGCAATTCCGCCGCTGTACTTCTGGCAGCGTGTTTATTCTCGATTGCAATTCTGTACTTTGACGCGGAATGCTGTAAAATATTATGTCGATTAATGTCCAATTATATCATCGCGTGTCACAAATGTTTTACTTCGTCATTATTTTAATTTACACACCAACCGATTTATTACGTATATTTATGTGCTTTTATGTAACAATTATCATTAATATTGAATTTGTCATATTTATTTGATAATAATTTACATTGGACATTTATATCAGTATAAAAAAATATAAAAAAATAAAATGAAAATCTGAGAATATAAACACACACACACACACATATATATATATATATATATATATATATGTATACATATATATAAATTTGAATACTTTTGTATGCTATGCTATGCATCAAAAATTACAATCACTAACAATTATATTATCATAACTGTTGTATGTTTCAATTAATTTCTCGTAACTGTCGCACAAATAGAGGCAAGGTAATGCAATGTTCCACATTATTAACGAACCGAAACCGGAAGTTACGATTCAATACATTTGCGTAATATACAAAATCGTAAATATTTCCAATGTAATGCAAGAGTAAACTCGTTATTTGATTCAATATCCACGTATCATACTAATGCCGGTCCCAATGGTCCCTTTTATGGCGATTCATGTTGGCGATACAACAATCATATTGTTTTACAAAACTTTATGGTGGCAATGGGATTTTATGCACAGACGTGCGAGAAATGCATTAAAGCAAATAACCTTTTCTGAAGAAAGTACAGTCATTTACGGTATTATATCCGTATTTCAAAGAAACATTGCGATACTTTTTATGTGAGCGGATATAAAATGCAATCGTTACCTTCTTTTATGATATTCAGTGACGCTCCAATATTCTAAAAGCAGCTAAATCTCGCGCACGACCATAAGTATGCATTGCGATAAATTTAAGCCCGGTATAAATGAATACAATAATATAAATTAAGCTGTGTTTTATTAGAGTGTAAAAATTTTAATTTAAAGGAGAAAACTAAATAAAAAAGATTCAATGATTAGTTTGGAAGAAATTAGATAATAAATGCGGTGCATCATATTTGCACGATGAAATTATATTAATAACATATAAAATTGACTGGAGTCGTATGTTATGTAATAATATCCTTTTACAATTACCAACTCGATGCGAGTGTAGAGAAGATTCAAGAATCTGCAATTTTCCGAGCAATCTGTTACGTTGAGAGCTACGTGCTGATTTCACAAAGCAAAGAATTGCATAGTTAAACTGCCGCTATGATTGTAAAATCGCAAAGTATGACAGGTCATGATGCTGTGTTGAGTTATTTATGAGGCAACGCAGCGGTTGATTTACGAACCCCAATCATAGGTTAAGAATCGTGTCAGAGATGCATATGTATTCTTTACCAAGGTATTACGTCGCGTGAGGATTTACGCAGCAGAAGTGAGGAAAAACTAGAAGTAATTTGCATGAACTCTGTTATATGCCTTTATTGTGTTATGACTTTATTTTTTAGTATAATATTTTTTAATATTAATGAAATTATTGTTGTATCAGTTGATTCAATTTGTCAATGTAATAAGTAATAACAGTCATGTCTCAACACTAAAACATGTGCCTCATATCGTAACATTTACATATATGCAAAAGATTAGAATTATTTATTATTCTGTATATATATATATATATCTTATTCCTTAATAAAACTTTGTAAACATATTTTATAATTATAAAATGATCCAGTACTGAACTTAAGTTATTTCGAATAAACGCGGAATAAATATAGAGATTAAATTATACGATTATTTTTAAAATGATATCTAAAATATCTTTGATATATTTCGTGCAATTTAATTTTACTAATGCAAACGTGTTATATTTCATGCGTTTGCTATCTGATAAAAATTTGTATTTATTAATTTTTGATTTTTGCTTTTGACGTTATAATTTAATAATAGCTGCAGTATTGAATGAGAATTCTTAAAATCAGATTACGTAGAAAAATGGATGAAAGTTAAAAGTAAAATGACACGTAGAAAGGTGTGTGCATGTCGCTTGAAAATCTGAATCTCGGGATTCATATTTCATGTTAATTGTTCGTCCATCAGTAACAGGAATTGGTAAAAATTTTGAGGAATCGATCGGCACATCACACTGGCATATCCGACTCATCTATCTTTCTGTGATACCGTCATTAACGGCGCTCCCTTTCGCGTGATATCCGCGCATACAATGCAATATGTGCAGGAGCGTACTACAACATCTCACTTGAGAAAATAACAGGAGAAATGACGTCTTTTATTGGACAAATCTCGCTCTTATGAAAGCTTTTCGTTTTATGCCTATGCTTGGTTAGAGAGGGAGTTGCCCCCCCCCCCCCGAGAACGCGGCGAGACGCGATAAGGACTAGTCTAATTTGGCCTTTATGTAGATAGCAGGAAAGATCTTTGCCAATGGATACAGCTTTGGATAAATAACTTACAAAATATATTAGATAGGAAGAAATAGAAGCTAATTATTATTTAAAATCTTGAATCTTTCGAGTTTACAGAAATCATATATCAAGGAAGAATTTATTTTACATATATTTATTGGTATGGTTATTTTATAATTTGTGCATAACATTCGATTCCAAAATAAAATTAAGTACTTGTTAAGTACTCATATACTAGCTAATTATTTAGAGAGCGTCCTGAATTTAAATATCAAAACTTCGGGAATGCATAAGGAATCGATAAACTAAGAATAAGTTTCTTAAATGCTCGTTTTTGCTTTGTTTTGGAAAAAATCACAATTATAAATGTTTACTTATTAATATTATTTAGGAAAATATCTTGGATGTCCTTTGTTGTTTATAGTTTTTCAATTCTTTAAATTTTTTGGAGAAATAATTTATTTTCCTTGATTAACATTAAAGAATTTCGATGTTTTTCTTAATTTTTATTTTGTAAATCAATTCTTATTAATTTATAGAACATTTTATTTTGGATTTTTTTATTTTTTTAGAAAAAAGATATAAATAATTTAAAAAATTTAAATATGTTTAGATCTTTTTATTGAAAGATATTGAATAGAAAAGATATCGTATCATATGAATTGTATCCTATTTTTTCCATGTCTGATTCATCGTTATATTGAGCCAATTTCCATGAGTTAAAAATTGACGACAATCTGCATACAATAAATCTCACTATTTTAAATATCAGATTCAATTAATTCTCGTACATCGGAAAAATAACAAATAAATAATGAATTCTATTTTACAAATCTGATATGATATATTTCAAACTACCAGCATAATATTATGTTATAAATTTGTTTAATCCACGCATGCTTTGAGAATGAGGACAACAGAGAAAGAATAACTTTTTCATGACCGTTTAGGGATCGTTTTATTTCTATATTTTCTTATACATTTTTTTTCGTAGAGAAACCGAAAATTATCATAATAATGATATTAGACTCAAGAGAGAACGTTGTTGATGACTCAACTCTGAACTAGCTTTTAAATGATTGAAGCATAAATGACAGTGATTTTATAACAATATGAATAAGAGTTTTATTAATTTTATTGCACAATGTGCTAATTTTTTCTTAAGTATAATGTCATTATTATGATAATTTTCGGTATGAAGAAAAATGCATAAAAAATATAGAAATAAAACAATATCTGAATGTGATGAAAGGAAAATTGTATTTCCTTTTTATAGTTTGAACTATTTAAACATGATCTTATTAAATATTGATATATCATATTCATTAGCCATTGATATATCTTTTTTGTATATCATTGTTTTGTATTAGCTGAAACAAACTTAGAATTAATTAAATCAAAATATTTCGCTTTAATGTAATTTATATATACATACATATACATTTTAATACTATAACATCTCGTTGTTGCTCATTCTGGTTTGTGGTTTTCTCTCTCATTTTTAAATAGTTTAAATTTGAATAATCCGTATTGTTAAACTGTTCGAGTAAATTTTGCGGGACAAATCATAAACGATAATCTCACGTTGTTTCTTGTATAAATTACGGAAATCTTCCGAGGGATTAAAATACGTTGGTTCAAACGATGAAAGCTTTACGAGGACAAATCGCGTATCTCTGAAAGGTCTCTGTTGAAATACAGATAGTCTCTTGCGAGTAATCCTGTAGTTTTCCAAGATCGAGTTCGTTCAAATGCGAGCCATCTGTGGCTTTGAAAGTCATGCATGACTCTTTAGAGAATTCTTTGAAAAGCTGATAAAGCATTTATGATACGATACTTTCTTTTTGTAACTGTGTCGCATAACACTTTATGTCGACATGATAAGCTCATAAAAGTTGCCTGCATTTCTCTCTTTTTATTATATTAATGCTGTTACAATTTGCTTATTATTCAGTTCGCTATTTATTACTAAAGCATATAGAATTTTTGATCATTTAATTAATATTCTATCTTCTTTTGTGTTGTCAATGTATATTAATATACCAGGGCACCGGTATTACTTTTTATCTCTCATCAGTTTTGTACATAAATTTTATATATAAAATATATAAGTGTATCTTGTCACGCAACGCTATTATAAGATCATTTTGCTAATCTAGCGAAACGATCTTATAATGATTACACAGTATATATAGTAGAATCTACTAATTATGCAAACGATGAGGGAATAGTTATCGCGATCGCGATCGTCATCTATCCCATGGCAAAAGCTTTTGCCATGTTCACGCAGACCTCGAGTTCTTCGAGCGTATTTATCGCAAAAGAGATCAAGACTCACTGCTCCATTCTGTTCACGAGCAATATCCTTTCTTGCAGCATCTAAGAACGCGACGTTCAAGTGATATTGAGATCACTCGATAACTTCTCGTTTCCGAATTCCCGCAGGATTTCTTCAAGACACGTTTTTTTATGCAGATCACAAAATTTCACATACTTATTTATATACTTTTGCATATTTTTTTGTATCTATATCCAAACTTTTTTAATAATTTCAATTTTCTAATAAAACAATAATAATAGATTGCGTAAAATAAATATATAAAATAAAAAAATATAGAATAAAGTAATAAAAAGGAAAAAAGGAATCAGAGCGAAAAATATTGAAACACAAGATTTCAGAAATACTCTTTTTTCGTAATAAAGTTCATATGCACATTTTCTTTTCAAAAAGCACGAAATTATTTTTCCAAGTAGTATTGTTTTAATACCATTCGATAAACAATATACGAAAAATTAAATTATAAAGAAAGATCCTATTAAAAAGTATAGAAATATGTTTGATTAACATAAATTATATGGCCTAGCTAACGCTAAATATTCCTAAAATATTTGTAAAATGTTCCATTATCCAAATATCTCAAAGTAACATTCAAAGAGTATCCCAGAATATCTTGAAATATTTATGGAATGTAAGAGCAACATTCAAATAATCCTTAAAAATTCTATTCATATCTTTTCTATTCTATTCATATAAATTCTATACATCATTACACATTCGGAGAATGTTTCATATATATTCGACAACACTAAAATTTTTCTAGAAATTCTAGATTCAGAGAAACACATTAAATTAATAAATAATTTTTAAATGAAACTTTATTATCAAAAATATTTTTTTTATTTTCATTTTAGAATTCAATTCACAAGCGAAATGCTGCGCTCTTTATATTCTTTTCCAAATGATTCTTATATTTATGAGTTAATGCATCTCTGTCGCGTACTGCTTGCGAGTGATTGAGTGATGTTTATATAAGAAATGTTCATATAATATTCTGAAAGTTTCATTAATATTTGAAAATTTTATGAATATTTTTTTGTGAATATATATTTTGAATATATGGTACATTATAATACAAATATAATAGAAATTGAACTTTTCCTGAATGATTAGCTGGGGAAATTTTGATAGAAGAAACTAATTATTATTTACGATAAATCAATTTTCTTAATAACGTTGAGATAATAATAGGTATTATTTTTTTTTTTCAGCATTTGAGTTAAGCTTATTCATGTGATAATGTATGAGTAGTAATTAGAACATTAGCCACCTCAATTAATGTAAACTATAATTAATGCCACCTCAAATTAATGTAAAATATATGTATACGACGTAATTCAAGCGGAAGTTCATAGAACCGTGGACGAAATACAAGTGTGAAATAGTTCAACAGAGTAACAGCAGAAAGGGCAGCACTGCTTCCTCGTTTCAGTTTAATTTGGATTAACCAGCAACTTCGTACATATATTAAGCAATACATGGTCGACCAAACTTGGGTCAGTGACGACAATGCGTTGAGAAATGCTTTGCTGCGTCCTATCTAGGTGTTGTGGATTAATTAATTAGCTGTAGCGAAAAATTATTATTTGTTAGAAATTAAAATTTAATGAAAAATACGTCAGCGAAGTTTTATATTAAAGGGAAATTACATCATCAGGAAAATGCGAAATGTGATTATGCTGAAAGCTAATGCCTGCTAATATATTCGTGATGCAATGCGGTGCTTTACATGCAATTAGGCGATTCATCATTTTGCTTTTACGATAAGCAATTTTCAAAGATAAAATAATTTATAATTAATTATGTAATAGTTCTAATGTATAATTAGTTAAAATCATGTGATAAACATAGATGTGTTTTCGTTATAACATACTCGAGAACATACTGATTTCTCCCATTGTAGATAAATATGATATTGACAAAATAATATTGTTTTTTCATCATTTTTTTCAGCAATAAATATTTTAACGAAAGTATTTCCATGTCTCATCTTGCGTGGCTCAAATAAAGCTTTCCAGTAATACGACATGTCCTAATTAATATGTTCCACTTGAGAATTGGTAGTACCTTCAGCTTCGCAACTCCTTGCCTTTTTTTTCTTGTGAAGATGAATGGAACCAGAAGGATTCTACACGTCATAGTTTTTCTTATTACGTTCTACCCTGTTAGTCTTTTTGTTATTCTTGATTGCTCTATTCATTGTCAACGGTATATAGATTTTTTTAGCATCTACATCAAAAACTTTAATACTCTTCTTTTCAATCCTTACACACACAAATATATATTTAATTTATCTTTGTTATTCTTTGTTTTCTCTTTTCCCTTTTTTCTATTTTTTTTTTAATTTATCTGTTTCGTCTTTTAACTTTAATTTATAATCAATCTTTTTATTTCATCTAGTTTTTACACTTGTTATCTGAACCTTCACAGTTCAATGAATACCGTCATTAACATCATTGATCCTACAGCATGGCTCTTCTCTTCAACGTTTCACTTCTCCAATACTTTCAAACAGATGAAATCTTCTCGCCTAAAAGCCCCGTCTGTTATTGTTTTTCCAGGACCGCGAATTTGTGGAGATGGAGGTGCCGTACAACGGCGCTCCGAAGAGACCGGGCTCGCCATCGCCCCTGACCTCCCCCGCGCACAGCACTGCCTCCAGGGGCGGCCTGCTGCAGTCTTGTTGCGGGCGCTGCTATCCCCAACGTTACCAGGTACGCGGTCGACGTATACTCACTTCGAATACCTCCATAAACGAGACCGCGCCCTCGTCCTCCTCCCATTCTCACCAATCGCAACCCGGTCGGTCGCATTATCAGTCAGCTCCGGTCGACCCGGTGACCGTGCCGAACGTCGTGTTCAATGTGCCAGGCGACGCCGACCGGCAGCGTCGCCAGGGCGCGAGCTCGTCCAGCCCGTACAACGAGACGAGAGTGTGAGCCGGGGTAAGGACTGTCGACGCGATCTTAATTATTTGGCGAGAGAATTCATATTCGGAATCGATTGCCAGTTATGAAACCGCATCGCAGTGCAACCCGGTCGATCTCATCAAATTCTAGACTGTCGATTGGGATTCTTGTTCTTCGCTGATGCTGGCTATTTTTATCGAATTTTCAAAAGTCGATAATCTAACATATTTCTTGATGGGAACAACAAATAATATTGCGAATTTGGTATCCGTAATGTATACTTCAGTCTTGTTGAAATTAATCGCTTCACGCGTGACGAAAGTATTATTTCTAAGCTCTTTAACTAGTGGCAAAACGAATCGACCTTCTCACGCCAGAGAGAATTATAAGTTGATACAAGAATGCAATTCGCATAAGGTTGACTAGGATTGCAGTCACATCGCGAATAAGAAATCTTAATTAAAACGTCTTTTCAAGGAGCACTTAATTCGGATACGATGCTTTTAATCGTCGCCATTAATGGAAAGCTGCTGTTTCCAACTGAATGAACAGTTTAACGGCAGCCAATTGCCTCTCCTAATTCTTGATCCCTCAGGGTCGCTCTAATCGCTCTCAAGTCAAAATTTACGATTATCTAAGGTTTCTGGTGACAAAGATTAACTGCAATGCGTATCGCGTATGGAGAACAAGATAGCGCTATATATTATACTCTGTCTTTCTTTGCAGAGTACCAAAACTACTTTATCTTCGTTTCTGTTGTCATTGATATAAAGTGCAGTTTCTCTTCTGATGAGAATATTAATTAATTGTTCTTTCTGTAATGTTTATTCTTCAGCGCGCTTAATTTTCCTGGAGATTAAATCGTAGATCTAAAGGAATTAATATGAAACTGATGGAGTTATCTCATTCAGGTCAAATCTTTCAATTCTCAAGATAAAGACAAAATAATATATCATTGAAGGCAAGAATGGAATTATCTATAAGTTGAGTTGTAATTAATTTGCAGATAGTCCACAACGGTTGCGTTAAATGAAAAAAAATTATGGTTTATATTTTTATTTAGAATTTTATTAAATTATGTTATCTTTTACCAAATCAAGATGCATTCATATTTTATTTTTTTTAATAAGAAATTGTTAAAGAATTTTACCCTATTATACCTTCTCGTAAAATGATGATTACCCAAAAATTATGCACGTATTTAGATGAATATATTTTTTTATATAATTTTTTATATAACTTATTTTGAAGATTAATTTATATTTTATATGTATAATATAATTTATTTTAAAGAGTATAATGTATAAATATTTTTAAGAACTCTAATCTTTTATCCGAATAGCATTAAGTTTATGAGAATTTTGTATATTATTTTTATAATATATTATACGATTTGATAATGAAAAACAAAATTTCTCTTAAATGATGAAACTTCAAATTCGAAAGATGTAAAAGATGATATAGATAAGGGAAATTGAAGGTTAGATCGGGTCGAATCATCTTATTTGTTCTTATAGATCCAATTGAAGTCGAGAAAGTTAATTCTAGAGATAAATTCCAATTGTCGAAGAAGATTTGTAAGTTTGATTTGTCTCTCTCTAGCACTGTCGCCGTACGAATTTTGACCTGGTACTCTTAGGAATTATGTGCTAATCTCAATAATTTTATCGCCATTTTAATCGCTATTGGAGCGCTGCAATTTATAGAATCGCCAATATTTCGCTTACTTAATTTCCGAAGATTTATCGCTGATAATGTCCAGATTGACAGACCAATGAGGTGTTAAACATGTGAGTGTTCTGTTCCGCTACATTACTATTAATTTATATAGTTGCTCAGGTTGACTATAGAATGTTGTCTCACACTAATCGTGACTTTAATATTTTAACGTAGATAACTGAGCATCCCAATATCTAAAAAGATTACACTAGTAATTGCTATCTCTTTATCAAGTTTTAAATCGATGAATTATAAGAATAATGCACTAAACTGTTTGCTCTTCTCGTAATTGTTCGGCCATTTCCTAATATATTATTTACATCAGTCACGCGGGCTCCATAATATTATTTAGAAACAAAAAATAAATTAAATAATCAATAATAATTAAATAATTTTATCATATTTTGATATTAATTTTAATATTAATTTAACATTCAACAATGTATTCTTTCGCATGATTGATTTAATCATTTTCGCTTTATTCGGGAATATAATTTATAATATCATGTACTAAAAATGATTTAATTTATATTATCTAAAAAAATATTTATTTCTTATCATGTTAAATGTGATTTAAATATAGAGAAATTTATACCTCCAAGGAAATTATCTCGATCGGATTCGTTACGTTGAAAGTACAATTATGTTTTTCGATTGCAATTTTTAATTTTCTTGAGTATATTTTTGTTTTCATTCTCATCGAGTTTTGCTCGTTTAAGACTTGATCGTTTCGAATTGTGAGAATAAAATGGTCTGTTTTCTTTTGTAATTTCCTTGACTTTTTTCTACACTATATCATCTGTTTTCGTTTCATCACTCTGAGTGATGGCTACGGAATACCGCGCAAAGAAAATAAAGTCGTCTTGCTGGATCATTTTTATACTTTATACAAGAATCTTACAGTTGCATGCGTTCCTTTGGAATATTTTTTTAAGGATTGCGGAAAGTCATTATGCGATTACTTTAAAGTTTCTTTACTTTTCCCTCTGTTTGATAGCTATAGCAAGATTACGATTATACTATAATTACAACTTTATATACTAATTATAATTATACGAATAATTACATATCAGTAATATTTATGAATGAAATGTGATTAATTCACATATTTTCAATAATACGTTATATCAATGATAGATACTTATCATTGATTATACATATCATTGAGAGTATATCATTGAGAGTCGTGGAATTATATTGAATATTTTATTATTAAACTATTAAAATGTCTCTCGATGTGGCATATAAATGGGATTTTGAATGAATATTTTTCAATTTTTGAGGAGACAATCAATTGATTGAAGAGACTTTGATTTTTTTTTGTATCAAACACAGATGCTTATACTAGTACTAGATCGCTAATTTTGATTTTACTAATCGCTGTAAATGACCGAATTTTCGATTGATTAAAAAAAAATGACCGCTCCAATCATTTTGCACACACATGCACAAAACATACATATCATATATATCAAGGTTGATTAAATTAATACATTTTTTAAAGCTAAATTAAGTTAAAGTTAACGAACGAAATTAATTTTTATAAAATTAATTTTGTTAAGTTAAAAGTGGAACGAACAAAAAACTAATACAATTGAAAATACGATATAATTGAATTTATTCAAGTTAAATAAATAGTTAATTCTGAGAAACATTACTTTTATTAAATCAGAATATTCAACTTTTTCTTAAAATCAGATTATTTAATTTAAATAACAAAACAATTACAGTATAGATAATCAGATAAATTATGTTATTTTATATATATATGAAATAACAAAGACATTTTTTGAATAATAAAAATTGATTGTTAGTATTTTTATATTGATATCTTTATATTTATATTATAAAAAATTTAATTATTAAGAATGTAAATAATGTTGTATGTATTTTTCTTCGTGTTGTTTATGCTTGCACTTTTTTTGAAAATTATATGTAAATAAAAAGTTTTTATTCTTCCTTTATCGTTCATTAGGCGTAAAACAAGGATAGTATTACACACTAATAGTATTCTTTAAATGCAAATTTAATCCACATTCATTTTTAGGCACTAAAATCATGCTCATCAAATAATCATTGAGCTCTTTTTAAACTAATTTTCTAATGTTTTAATATTTTACAAAAAATAAAATTAACATTTTTAAAAGATAAAGAGTATTTTAACTTAAAAAAAGTTAGTGATACATTAAAATTTTAAAGTAAATTATGTTAAAAATTAATTCTTTTAAAGTTAATTAAATTAAGTTAGATGTTATTAATGTTTTAATTTTTTATGTAACTTATAACTTATTAACTAATTACTATTACCCAATCCTGATACATGCATTACATACAACACATATATATCATCATTTTCTTGGCTCAAAGTAAGCAATCCATTTCTAGTATAAATCTGTGATATCAAAGATGAAAAGCCGAAACAAATTTCAGAAATAAAATCGTATTGTTCAGCGCACTGATAGTAATGGTCGATAGCTCGATAGAAATCTACATACAAATCGATCTTCATGTAATCCAGGCTAGGCTTAACGAAAATGAGAAGTGATGAATAGCCCAATCGATCGACAAATTGAGGACGAAACATTGTTGAAATCCCATTAACAAATGCTTTTGATGTCTTGGCTTTCATTTTTCATGATTTTATTTTTTTCCTTCTGATTCTACTAATCTTTAGTTAATCCGTAATTTTAACGAATGCTTTAATTTACGAATAGATTTCAAATTCTCATTATATTATATTTTACACTTGTAAAATATTGTCGGCAATTTTAAATGAGAACAATTAGGTTAATTATAATTTCTTGATATTTAAGTTCAAGAATTATTTAATCTAAAATTATTTATTCTTATTTAAAAATTATTTAATTTTATCTATTTAATTTTAATTTTTAATTTTAATTTTAAAATTTTTTAAATTTATTTACATCTCTCAAAACGAATGACTATTATTGTATTTAAAGATTAGCAACATTGCTTAAAATATGCTTAAAATATGCTTAAAATATGCTTATATAGATGTGTTCCGCTTTAGGCTTACAAAACTTGTTAGTATCATTTGTCCTTGTTTTGTGTTGAAGAATATTATTTTTTATTTAAAATATTATTATCTTCTGTTAAAATCTTCTAAATTTCATGGGTGTTCAGTTAGGAACACACTTCTTTTTCTCTTACATTATAGATCCTCAAAGAATCTTGATCCATAGGCTTCTTTATCTTCCATTGATATAGAATTTAAAATCGCTCTTTCTTTTTATTCAAATCAGAGGGATACGCACTTTACAAGGGACAATCTTTACTTTACTAATTTCAATAAAAGGATTCAATAATTATTATGTCTTATTTAATTTTAATTGACAGTTTATTGAATTTATATTTGATTATAATAATTATAACTTATATATATATTAACTTTGTATTTTTTACATATTATATTTAATTTGCCTTTTTTCAGGTAACAGTAGACACAAATTTTAGATTCATTAAATTAATTTTTTAAAATTAATTTAATGAATCTTTTTTATGATTAATTATTAATAATTATAATAAAGTACAATTAATTAATAATTATTGAATACACTTAATTAAATCGCAAAGAAATCATGATTGATGAAATCATAAATAAAAAAGGAACAAAATACGAAGATTGCATATCGTTGTGCTTAGATCCTAGGGGATCCAGATCTGATGTAGAAATCGACCCGTCTTCCAGAGAAACTATCAACCCCCATCTCTCGCAGAGTATGTCTCTTCGCAGCCTCGTGTTCTATGTCTTCCATTTTTAGATTAACTTGACATATATTACCGCATCGAGTCCCTGCCCCGAGCTCGCGCCCGTCCCCACTCTCGTCTAATAATCGCTTGTATTAATAATCCGTAACTCGATCTATATAATTCTTGTTCCATTAAAATCTACCGAACTCCGCCTAACGCGAGTACGCCGCACCGAAAGTTCAACCGCAAACTCGATCCGGTGTGGTCGATTCACGAACGGGCAGCCAATCGATATGCTGTGACAAATCTAACTCGTATTTTATTATTCATAAAAATCATAATTCCCATTTTTGCGAACATGACATAACATGGCATAACGTATTTTAGTTTGATCGAAACGCGAAGCATCCTTTATTTTATAAATCGATTATATTTAATTATTAATTAAAACTTGAATAAAAATGTGAATAAAAGCATCACTTTGCTCGTAATTCGTGAGTTATGCGTAAAATGATCTTAGAATCTTCAATTTCAATTTTAATTAAATAAAAATTTACAAATTCTCTGTATTCTCATTGACTTTAAATAAGAAATATATTCATTTGTACGATACGTTTTTAATTTTGAGATAATTCATATAACAACCAATTTATAACTTTTGAGATAACAATTAATGTAATCATTGCATTTTAATAATTTCTTTGGTGTGGACGATTTATATTTAAATTTCTAAAATAGGGGTTTTAGTTTCGCATTTCGATCTACAATGTACGTGACGCTTACGTGACGCTAGTAATCGCTATTAGAGCTGGAAGTCGTGAATTGGCGATCCATGAACGATATCTCAGTAACGACGTAATCTTTGCTAAGATATTTAACTTATTCCGAAAGTGGCGTAAAATTGTACATAAAATTCCGAAACTTTTCCTGATTAACGTGGCGATATTTGTCACGAATAAAGGAATGAAATTTCGAGATTAAAATCTTCCAGAGGTGGCAAAAGGTTGATCAATATGTGTGAGATTTTCTGCCCAAAACTAGCTTTAAGAAACGAATTCTTTCCTTGTTGGTAAGAGAACTCGATGATAACGAAAAAGCGTTCGAATTACGATTAATTACTGATCGACAGTGATAACGCAACCGATAACAATGTAGGAGCTTGCCCGGTGCGAGATGTATATAAATAACATCCATTAGCGCAAGTCGTTTCATTGAATCGTCGAACACTGGCTTGCGTTAAAAATTAAACAAAACGTTTCAATTTCAATGTTTCATTTTCATACGACTTTAATTCTCTCATAATTTACAATCTTCTTTTGCAAAAAAATGACAATCTGTAAATTTAAAATTACAATATCATCTAATTGGAAGAACTTTTCTTCTTTTTATTGTCTGATGATTATTTTCTTATTCCAGAACAAATTAAAAATTTTTTGTCAATTCTACTAATAGTCTCGATAACAATATCGTTTTGATATTTTTTTAATATAAAGTGTTAATAGATTGCTAGAATGAAAGCAGTTATTATTAATTAAAATTCTATAAAATTCATTTTTATTATTTCTTCAAGTTGATCGAATGGATTGTTATTATTGTCTTGTTGTGAGGAATTTCATTGCAATGTATTGATTAATCGGATATCATACGGATATCTTTTGACATCGAACAGATTTCATTTTCGATTATTTCCCAATTTGTGTGACGCACGCCAGTCTGGTATAGTTTCCCCGTTATGATCGATTTGCGGGGAAAATACGGTCGCACATCCTTTATTTGTTTATTTTTCTATGTTGAGATCATTCGTCGACGTCATTCATTCGTCATGCAATCGAGATTTTACGATTAAGAGTTGATCGCGAGCCAGCGTGTGATTGTCAGGAGGAAATAAAATTAAGATGTGTGATTTCCCGAATATATACATACATCTTTATCTGAATTTTTGTCACATATTTAAATAATTTATTATTGGTATTTCTATTTTTTACAATTTTTTTTTGAAATCTCGTATTTCACTATTTTAAGAATTCTTCTTTTGTGATATGAGATTTTATATTACGTTAAGATTAATATGCAAATTGTATTAATAATACTCATGCGAAGCTTTCGATCAGCCCTTGACTTTGTTATATTTTAGCTACAAAATACTTGCCACATTCCAGAAACAGTATGTTATTTTCGATAATGTGATTATTTTTTTCCCACGTATTGCGGCCTAAGCGTGACATAATGAAATCAAATCAGCAGAATCAAGGAAATAAAGAAACTGAGATTTTTTTAGTAAATTCCTTCATATATTCCTCATACAATTTTTTTTAAAACAAATATAAATATCGCATGTTTTATATGAAGACTTCAATCATTAGAACTAAAATTAATATGAAAATGTTTTAATATTCGTTACAGACAAAATGCGAAAATGCAATTTTGATAAATATTTCATAAAAGCTTTCTTCGAATATAAAGTACAAAATGAAAGAAAGTAATGAATTTGTATATCTTGCAGTAATACACAACATACGTTCGTAATACGTATAGATTTTATATGAAATAAAATATGTGATATTTATATTTTGCATGAGGTTTTTTTTTATTAATGCAAGACTTAAAAATTATGTATTTTAAATACATTCTCGTGCGCGTGCACGCAATTTATAATATTAATACAATTTAATTTTTATTAATAGCATTATTTAAGTTATACCAAAGAGAAAGAGACTAATATTTTTGTTTCTTTTTTATAAATATTTAAACGATTATTAATTATGTTGTATAGTATGAGAGAGGGATAATATATAAAAGTTATTTATTAAGTTGGAGAAGTGTCTATGAAATTAGCACGGCTTTTAATAATTTTCAAAAAATAATGATTGTTCCAGTAGCACTTTCCATTATTTTACTATTCTTTTAAAAACGACAAAATGTTCTGCATTTAAAAAAAAACAAAGAAATGCCGTGCTAACTTCATGTTCCAGCACGGCATAATTTCCTCTAAAGTATCAGATGTCATCGAAAATTACGGCATCTGTCAAGTGTTCCCGTTTTTTTTTAAGCTAGATTGATTATTATATTTCAGGACAAAATTCCAACAATTAATAATTTTTAATTTTTAGGTTAGAATATTCTCCACGAAACCGTCGAGTCGTATCGACTCGATAATTAACATAAAGTTACAGCATTTCTTTATTTTTGATTTTTTAATACTGAAAATGCAGAACATTTTGTTATCTTTGAAAGAACAATAGAACAATGAAAAGTGCTACCGGAACAATCATTATTTTTTGAAAATTAATAAAATGCCGTGCTAACTTCACAGACACGTTGAGGAAAGGGATAAGAATCGATACCGTTAATTACGATGGGCAATTATTAGTGTGAAAAAAATAGTGGAAAATGTTAGTCGGGCAGCGAGCCAAAAATAAACGTTTGACAAGAAAATCGCTGTCTATATACGCGAGTTTGCCCGAGTTTTTACAAGTCACTGTATATAACCGCGTGTGGTCATCCTTGCACAATTATCGACAAGTTGATACAACAACCCTGACCTTAGAGTTATGCCACGTGATATGTAGCGCATAAGACAGAAAAGTAGGTTCGATTGTCGCTATATATTCTTTCATAAAGCAGCATTTACATCGCAACTATCATTGCGATATAAACTATGGGAAAATTAATCTGTTATAAAATATATGTAGTGCCTTTGAAAGAGAAGAATCAATTCTTCAATTAAATAAATCTGCATTGTCCTGTGAGTCAAGAATGATAAACGAAGAAGCAATAAGTTAATATACTAATATATTAAAATTAAGAATTTGCATATCAACAAATACTACATTAGCTTATTATACATAAAATTTTATATAATTAATATGAGTTATTAATTGGATTTAGATGCACATTATATATATATTACCTACATTTCAGAATTCACACTCCTTCCGTTATGTATTGATTTATTTAACATATTTTGTAAAGATAATTTCTTGTTAAATTAAAGGAAAAGTGGAACAATTATCAGAAGAATCAGTGAGAAGATTTTAGTATTAACTTAGGAAACGAGCACTCTAATGCGCTATTTTGTGCAAAGGAATCATTTTCCTCAGTTATGCCTTTATTATGGAAATAATGTATTTATAGCATCTCAAATAATGCATCACGCGATGCGCGACATGTATAATTAGAGATTAAATTTATATGCAAAGATAATGATGTATGCATACCAAGAGGCACGTGAAACTTAATGAAACAGACTTGTCAGTTCATCGATAATCAGAGCGTTGACGTTATACATGACGTATTATACATATTATAATTTTTTTTGTCTTTTTATATCTTTCTTTATCAGTATTGATCATATTACGTTACGTGCTTGCATACATAGGTATATGATTTTTCAATTTTCAATGGCAATACACAGAAAAGAATAATTCAAAACGTTGGCGAGCAACATTTTGAGCGTTCAACAGATTTATTCGCACTCGATATCTCGACGAAATTGATACGATCGCGATTATTTATACAGTTTGCAATTGGCTGCATACAAGTTGCGTGCGGCTTGCATATCTGTACGCGGCATGCAGTTTGTATACGTTGAATGGCAAGTGGCATACCCACGTTGCAAAACGATGATCGATCGGTTGGTACAACCCGCACGTAACCACGTATACAGCAGAAATACATGCATTGCGAATGCACGTCGTGTCAGAAGCGCACGTGTACACAAGTCTGATCGACAAATTAATTTTAATTGCAGTAATGTCAGCGATAACAATTCAATATCACGGCGACTAGTTTCGATGTTAAGGAAATTGCTTTATGAGTAATAGCGTCGGCGGACGGAGAATAGTTCAATTAATTAATATTGCGTTCTAATTTATAAGGAAAGATACGGATAAGTATTATGTGGATTTTTTGGAAAGTTTAATATTAAGATATAAAGCGTGATATTGTACGAAAAATAAAAATAATATATGTTATTCAAGTACTAATAGTCGAAAAAGATTGGAATTACAAGGTTTTAAAGTTTGTTGTGGCTGTGTGACGGATTTTGTAGTAAATGGCTCAGGCTCTTATTTTATAACTCTTAATGATATACATTGTTTTATATGTGATAAAAAAACTGCGCAATTACAATATACAGACATTGTTATTAAGAGTTGCAAAATGAGATCTTAATTTAACTGAATTTGGCCATAGTGTTTAACAAGAATCATCAGTGATTACAAATAATATTAGTTTCTTTATTTATTATGTTTTTTTCTATTGGATATTTAATATAAATAATATTGTGTAATTTTATATGATAATCTGTGAATCTGTAAAGAAATGTAGGAGATTTATTTCCTCAGTTTTATATGTGCATTACTTTAATGAATACAAATGGCGCACTTGATATTCTTATAATTCGTTGAATTTTTATGATGATAGAAAACTCAAAGTTAAGAAAAATCTTTTAAAAATTGTATCTATTACTGAAAAATCTAAATATTATATTAAAGAGAAACTAGATTAAATTAAACTTACAGGAAGAATCGAAATTAGAGATCAAAATTTACTGGCCAAAGATTTTTTCATTTTTTCACATAGTTTAATATTAATTAAGCAGCAAGCCGTCAAGCATTGTCAATTTAATTGCTCATAAAAAGTTCAAGAAATTCTGAAGACAGTTTTCCATCATGCGAGCGCGGCACATGAATAATTCATTCGTTAAAATCGGCCGGATGATATCTGTTTTCTTTCGTTCGGATTGCCTGTGGTAGCGTTTCAATTAAAGTAAAGCATTTCGATCATCCTTCCTTGCTAGGAAAACGCTCCTTGATCTTCTGTATATATGGGAGATGAAAAGAGTGAGATGAAAGGAATAACAGGAATGAAGAATACATAAAGAGAATGACAGTGATCGTACTAATTCGCGGATTCATCAAGCTCCGTTTTGCTTGAGCTTTTCTCTATTATCTGTCGCTTTATTTTTGCTTTTTTTTCTAATCAATATCAATTCTCCGAAAAAATCCGTGATATAAAATTCTGATCAAAATCGACACTTGATATTTTCATATTTGCAATTTTTTGAATTATTGAAATATCAGTATTGCGTTATATTTTTTATTTTCATTACATATATGTAATAAAATATGCCTTTTTTTCTAATTAATTGAAGTAAAATACGCATAATATCAATCTGTGTTCAGCAATATTTTCTTAC
The DNA here is from genome assembly GCF_001594045.1 of Atta colombica. Classification (NCBI taxonomy): domain Eukaryota; kingdom Metazoa; phylum Arthropoda; class Insecta; order Hymenoptera; family Formicidae; genus Atta; species Atta colombica. Next base: position 2,210,354 of record NW_017259336.1, on the reverse strand, counting down.
GAAATTAGTACAATATTGGATATTCTCTATGCGTTTAGGGCATTTATATAAATTTCTACTATTCTTATATACTTAGAGACTGTCGATTAATTAAGGCTGACAACAATCAGATTGATAATTAGCCGCATCCGAGTCTATTAACGGTAACAATAAGCAACTGCATTATGTCTTGACTGTCCGCTATGAGCAATTCTCCGTCGCGCGACGTAAAATATCGATTTAGTAATTCCGGCCTTTACATTGCTCTTTGACGATGATTACAGACAATAACAAATAGTTAGCAACGAAATACGTTCTATTATATATTAGGTATTCCAATTTACGTGAAGCTTCGATTTCTAGAAGCATGCTAATTTGATGATTTTAGAAATAAAAGCTACAGTTTAAGAATTAGTCATTGCGCTTTGACGAATTCAAACGTGGTAGGCATTATTCAGCATATGAGTATACATAACAGAGGAGTGTGAGATTTGAAAGATGTGGCCTCGTGTCTTTACATGAGTATTTTGCAACGCAAATTGCTGTTACACATGCGACATAAGACGCTATATATAAGCACAGAAAATTATGTGTGAGTTTATAAATCATAGAATCCCGATATATCATATCCCATTCTATATAGCACAGATACTATATATCAAAGAATGTTTTGAAAAACATCCTGAGAACGTCCCAACATCATAAGAACATTCCTAGGAAGAAGATAGGAATGAAATGTGTATGGGATGTTATTATAATATAATCAGGATCATGATCTATAACGAATATTAAAAATTGATTTACAGCTTAATTTATTGTCATATCGTGTACAAAGTAAAATGTTTTGATTGATTTAGTCTTCTTCAATTGCTTATCCTATTACTATATCCCATACTAACAAAAATTCTAATTAGAAGCAATTATATTCCAACAATGACATTCTTTACTTTGCGCATTCTACAAAAGATAGATAATTTATACAAAACAATCAATTATTATTCAAATATAGTCACTATGGAGGAATTAAAATGATTATTTTATGAATTATCAATGTACTAAAAGAATCGTGAGACAGATTTTAAATTAACTGTTGATTTTATAATTGTGACTTAACAAGACTCTCGACATCGACCGAAGAATCGTTTATTGAAATATTTTACATCACTAATATCGAGATACAAAATAACTAGGTGAATTTATTTTTTATAAAATGCGCAAAGTAAAGAATATAATTGTTAGAGTTTCTAGTTTTTTAATTTATATTAGTATGATACAGTAATGGAATTATAAGAAATATCGATATATAATGCGAATAACTGAAAAGAAGAGAAGACTTACTAAATAAGTCGAAATGTTTTACTTTACACGGTATGACATAATAAATTAAATTGTGATCTAAAATCAACTTTTAATACTTATTGTAGACCACATTATATTTTGTCCCGATTGTATTTTGTGTTGCAATTTTAGCTAAATTGTTTACATTGCTACTATAATCTTTATTTGAAAAAGATGTCCATAAGTTATTGCAGCTAATAATTTGATAATTGTGTATAGTAGAGCTTTTTTCGAATATTAATGTTTTTTTTTCTTGCAATATTAATAAAAATCTTTATTGCGATTCTAACAGTCAACAATCAACTGGAGAAGATCGAAAAATATGTAATTTATTTATTTTTTTAACTATTTATTTTCAGTACATTTTTTCGGATTTTTTGATATTATTTTTTGATATTATTATTATATATGGCTCTTAAAAGGTTGATTTAGTCTTAAATATGGCTAATATAATATGTATGCGTATATGTTTTATGTATTGAATTGTATTGAATCTTCGCTTAAAGACACAAATTCTTTGCTTCAAAAATACAAATTCTTTACTTTAGAACACAAATTATTTTTTTGTATAATTTTTGTGTAATTTTTGTATAATTTTTGAAGCAGAGAATTTTTGTATTTAAAACAGAGAATTTGTATAATTAAAGCAAAGAGCACTAGTTGTTAGAATCACGGATATCTCTATTACAGAATTTTATTTTAAACAAAAATATTCGTATACCTAGAGTTATATTTAGAGGTTTCGTAAGATTCTTGAAATTGTTGCACTCAGTAGTAAATTAAATCACAATGATGTAGTGAAATAAACACAATAAATTACTATATTAATTGTATTTAGAACTGAAATCGATCCTTTTGAGGGCCATAATAAATTTGTAATGTCTGAAGATATGAAAAGTTGTACTGAAAATAAATAGTTAAATTTACATTACACATTTTTCGATCTCTCTTGATTATTACTAAATTAAAATCGCAACAAAGATTTTTATCAAGACATAAAAATTCGGAAAAAACTCTATTGTAAATACTTACCAATAATTTTTAGGAATTACATTTTTAGGATTATTTTTGTTCAATTTTAGAATAGAAATTTTAAAAATATAGAAAACTTTAATTATTCTATCCCTTAGATAATAGTGATGTTACATTAAAATAAAGTAGAATTTATTAGAAATTCTTATAATTTTCTAAGGAATATTACGTTGAAATATACAATAAATTTACAATTGCTTCAATCTATGCTTGTATAAATAATGCAAAAACTTTGAAGTTTTGCTTTATGAATTTTTAAAAATTTTTTGCATGAAACAATGACATTTCATTCTAAGGCGTAAATAGAGATCATAGAAATGTTATAATACTTATTACTATTGAAAACATTTACTTACGCAATTATTATTTATTTTTTCGATGTTTTATTATATTGTAAAAAAGTATATAACATTACATAAATAAGTAAAAATAAATTTTATGCTTATTTATGTAATTTTACATATTTAAGTACAATCCGTTAAAAAAATATAAAACAGTGTAAAGAAATCAAGTCGAAAAGTATTATAGTCGAAATGAAGTTTAAGGAATTTCTATAAAAAACAAAATCACTTCTAATATAAGGACAGACTTTTCAAGATATGAATACAGAACTTTTATATAACTTCGAAAGGGAGATTTTACCTGAAATAAATCCGAATCTTTATGAGAATTTTTTATGTTTGCGGATATAGGAATTCAATTAGCTCTCCTTGCAAAAATTCGATGCGTATAAATATATCATCACTTCTTCAAACCGGAAAGTGGAGATTCAAAGTCGATAAAAAATTTGACGCGGCAGATTTGCCGGTCTTCAACATCGGTCTTATCGTGACGTAACATACGTAACGATTGTTATTACATGATTTTTGATCTTTTACTCCACACAATTAATCATGATCATCGCAGGTGACTATCACTTTTTATGAAGACATTCGGAAGTTAATAGATCGTATCACGAGATTCACATTAATATTTATACTTTTCTACTTCCGTTCCGCTCAAAAAGTCATCAGAACTCGCGTGGACGTCGGCGATGACGTCGCGTCAGATTAACCAGCGTATTATGCACGCTATAATGTAACACGAGTTGCTTTTATGAATAATGCATAGCCGAAGGAACAGCGGGAGCCTGTAGTGGAGCATCCACTTCAGATCAGCCAGGCAAGACAAAATTGAATCTTAAGTGTACGTTCTAAAAAACTCCGTCGATCCACTATTCGTCGTCGACCCAGTAACGAGCACGGTTTTTTTTATCTTCGTCTCTGCAGACTCTATTACTATTAATTGTTAACCGTATAACGACAGAATCTAGCACATTCGACTGAGTATTTTTAATTTAATATTATTCTTTGCTTCAAAACTTTGAGTG
>NW_017259336.1:2203325-2206536 GCF_001594045.1 Atta colombica | reverse complement strand
AAAATAAAACACTATTAAAAACATCATTTTCAAAAAAGTCTATATATAAGTTTTTTTTAATAATGTGTACAATATGATATAATAAGTTTGAGTTATATTAAATCTGATGAATATTTTTATCTTGATTGACATCACGAGATTAATTAATTTAAGACCTATCCTATTATTTGGAGCATTGAGATTATCATCGAGCGTTGTTAAATATGTTCGATTAAAAATACTCGCTCGAGCGTGTCGAATTTCTTCCCCAATATATCAATTACATATCACTTAATTTATATGCAACACATGTAAACGCGTAATGTATGATTACGATCCTGAATTTACGTTGTGTGCGAACAATCGCTAGCTTGTACATATATATCGTATCAAATATCTCTGGTCCTGCATGTTCAATCGCAAAATTGTCATTGTTCACATAAAGTCAAAGATAGTATTTATGTACGCGTTACGTTTCGCTCATTTCTATCTCTAGTATTTCTAGCTACAATTATATTAAACGCATCAGATATAACATGGTTATATAGATCGTCGCATAGTATTGTAAAATTGTAAATATTTTTGGGAGACTTTTTTTTTTTTATAATAATTTTCTTTTTATTTTGCGCTTTTACTATTATTTTCTATAAATTAAACACAGGAAATGGAAAGTTATTTTTTAAAAGTAATAAGTTACTCATTATCGAGCAGAAAAAGTAACAAGTTACCATTACTAGTTACTGATTTTTTAAAGTAATTCGTTACAGTTACCATTACTTGAGAAACTGTAACTGTTTGTTATTTTTCCGTTACTTTTTTCAAATCGACGATCACAGCGGACGGGTTCCTAATAGAGGCTTTCTAGTTTCAAGCGCTAGTGTCAAATCGAACTATATCCAATTATATAACAATAAAAATAACTGTAAAATTCATTACCGTTTACCAAAAAAATTACGTTACTAAAAAAAAAAATAAATAACGTAGTTATCAGTGAAGTTATCAAAAAAGTAACTTGTAATTTCGTACAAGTAATGAGTTATTTCCATTCTCTAATTAAAGATAGATAAACATACTTCGGATTTGTTGTTGCGTATTAATTTAAAAAATTTAGATTTCTTCCCACGATACGCATTATATACTGCAGTATATTAGTTAGATTTTTAGATGATTACTTTACAACATAGCCTCGAGTTATTTCTTTGCAATCAACTTTCTCGCTCAGTTAACACAGATTTTGCGACATTCTGTATAATCGCCTTATGTATATGTATAACTATACCTGTGTATATGTATATACTCTATCAACCGCTTCTTTCCGGTTTGAAGTCTTATCCCGTCACAGTGAGCAAGATTAATTAGGTATTATTCGTTATCCTGTCAAGCCGTGTCGATTACAGTTGGCCGAATGATTAATCGATGTGGAAATCGAGCGTTTTCCTCTTCGTTAATAACTTGCAAAGATTCTCCGTCGTGTCTATTCAAGTTATGATTTTACCGTTAATTCGCATTGATTGATTAATTGGCGCCCAACAGGTACGATGATCAGCTATAAATACTATGACAGCATCGCGTTACAATATCAATCGATCATTATAAAAAATTCCCCCGATTGTCAAGTCTGAATCAGGCGATGCGAAACTGGCAAAAGTGTCAAAATTTTCTAAAATGTAAAATCTTTTTTTTTTTTATGTTTGACACTAATGATGATTGGAAACACGAACGAAATTGTATCTTCGACTTTTATTAACGCGACGGTTTCCTAATATCACGTTTTCCAATGTTTCTTTGTATTTGCAACACGTTTCCAATTATTACTGTTACTTTTTATTGGAAGCATATAACTTCATAAATATTGAAAACTATTTTCAAAATGTAATGCATTTCGAAAATAATTGTCAATGTGCATTGTAATTGCTTTTTCCAAACGTGATTATTGGCGCTAACTCAAATCGTGTTTGGATACAGCAAACGGCAATTCACATGTATGTACACCTAATAATTGTTTATGTATTTTGTATCATGAACATACATTTATGAAATATTTTGTAGAAAATATTTCTTTTTATTGTAAGGTAAGAATTAATAATGTACAGATCGTCTTTCTTTATTTCCCAACTTCGTCTTTTGTCATTGATCGTTTCATAGCACAAGGTGTATTATAAAATGTGCATCTTTCTTATTTCCAGCACTTTGTATAAATGTATGTATTGATATTTATATGTGCATAATTATTAATTAATTAATCTCTATCTTACTGTTTTTCGTAGGTAATCTTGAATTTCGTAATGAAACCTAATCATTTGAATTCAAGAAAATATGTGAATGTGCGTAGTTTTATTCTTTCGTGCTGGAATTCGATTATCGCGATAGCAATTTGACAGGAAATAATTGCGCCGAAAATCACATTGTCTGCAGAGGTTCATTAGTTTTCCGCTTTGCTAATTTCACACACGGAAAACGTGCGATTCACTTGAATACGAAATCGTCGCTCGTGTACCTTTGCGCATGCATTTGGGCTCGAATTTGAATTATTTGACCTGTTTGAGGGGATGTACCGCATCGACGTTTGTGAGTTGTTAATTCGTTTTTGTCGGTGATGCGCGCAGTGTGCGCGTCACTTCGTCAATTAGCAGGCTTTCCCGAGGTTTTATTGGATCAGTCGAAACGTTATGAAGCCCATCGGTTTTTATGGTCGGTAGTACGGTATATTCCTTCGAAAATAGTTTAAATCAGATTTTATTACGCGCGTCGAAAGGTTGAGCAAGGAAAATGAAAGAATCGTGAAATATTAAAATATTACTGCTTGCACACACGTATATATATGAGTTTATAATATATTCATTGTGATTTATTGTCATTAATATAATATAAACTTATATATTTTTGAGATTGATAATAATGGAAATTTTTAGAAAACGGAAATTGCAATGAATACGGAAGAAGATGTATCTTCTAATAATATTCTCCATTCTTATTTAAATGTAATAATGCTTTATAGGCAAGAGGGTTTTCCCTCTCAAATAAAAGTAAATTTTCAATGATATACTTGCAATTGTTTGCTACTACGTAGTGGAAAAACTGTTTGAATTAAAATCGGAACTTATTTTTGTATATAGTTTTTAACATAACCGATTGTTAATTTAACATGATGTGATTATATTATTTATATATTTGAATATTTTATGTTAAATTGTTATTTAACATTTTTTTATTGTTAAAATAATATAATTTA
>NW_017259336.1:2200332-2203225 GCF_001594045.1 Atta colombica | reverse complement strand
ATATTTTTGTGTTATTTATTATTTATTATATTTTATTATATTTATTATATTATTTATTATATTATTTATTATATTATTTATTTTTTGCATATTTATACCTGTATTTTACCAGAAAGTAACAATTAAAATGAACAGTTCGGCTTATATGTGATATCAATAATTTATATTAGCTCAACGTAAAACATTTCTAATTGCTTTTTATCTAAATAAAAGTTATTTTATACGAAAAGTTCACGGTGCGAATAAAATTTAAGAAATATATAGTATTGCAGGGAAAAACATGGCGCGGTAGATTTTTATTATTAAAGCTTCATTACCACATCCATCCACACACACACATACATCGATCGTGAGAGTAGATGGAGGTTTAGGGGAGAAATTCGTAGAAAGCATTAGCGTAGGCGTACCTAGCGTGCAACAATGTAGTGTGTGCTTGTGGTTGTGGATTTCAGCAGGCGTACAGTCAGTACATCCCGGCTACAAGGGCCCAAGTATCCGGGGCCCAGGGTGGGCAGACGGGGGTCGCCATGGATGGCACTTACCTCGTCGAGGCCTCGTTTTGAAAAAACCCCTCGCACACTGTAAACGACTCTAAATCTGAACCGGACCGAACAGAGAAAAAAAATAGCGAATAAACAAGTAATAAATGAAAATATGACACTCTATCGTGTCGCACAACGCATGAGCGATTACAGTCGAGAAATGCATTAGAGAATGCATGCATCGACACAAAGTTAATATGTGTAACGCGCTAGAAATCCGGAACTTTACGAACGAGAGTTGAAACACGCTCGTCTATCGATGTAAAGCAGATGCAATTTAGAATAACCGAAGTGAAGGTAAAAGATTTATGTATATAAATACATTTTTCTCTCCAACAGAGAGAAGGGAGAGAGAACGAGAAACAGAGAAAGCGGCGAATATATACGTGTGAGTAATCGGGCGAGAAATTGAAAAGAAAGAGAGAGAGAGAGAGAGAGAGAGAGGGAGGGAGAGAGCGAGAGAGAGAGAGAGAGAGAGCGAGCGAGAGAGAGCGAGAGAGAAGCAGTGTAAAAGATATATATCATATATATAGAGTGAAAATAATACGTATATCTTTAATCGACTCTTCCGACTCGCCAATCGTTCGCGCGACCTAAGAAAATAATCGAAAAATCCCACAAACAACACAAGCAAAGACACACACAGTCGCGCGAAATCCTCAAAGTCAATCAATCAAATTCTTCTATTTCATCATTTCCGTGCCATCATCGACCCCCTACGACATCGACGACGACGACGACGACGACGATGACAACACGACGACGATCATGACGCTGCGTTTGGATCCTTCGACATCGTTTGGCGCTGTCTCATCATCCTTCCATCTTCATCAACGTCTTTGGACCATGGTGGATGAAACCGCCATCGATGACGATGATGACGACGATGACGACGACGATGTCGACGAAAACTTCGATTAAAAAAAAAACCATATGAATTTTGGCGGCGATGAATAACATGATCGATAACGGCGTTAATGTCTAATCGATCAATTGAAAATCATGTAGAGTTTGTCCTATCAACTTACCTCGAACGAGAGCAAGGACAGAGTGGTGCTCATATACGGCGACCGTATACAGGTGCGGAAAAAGGTAATGAAACCATGTTGGCAGTACAATTGTAAAACTGATGATTATGATAATAACGATAATGATGATAAAGATAATGATATATCATACACACACACACGCGCGCGCGCGCGCGCGCGTGTATAAATACGTGTGTGTGTGTGTATGTAGAAGAGTTTATGTGAGATGTATCAAGTGTCTGGATCGCGCGCTTCTCTGTCATGAAAAATATATCAGGATTCCCTCAGCAAATCCCATCCTTTGCTCGATAATGCTTTTAAGAGCGATCAATCTCTGGATTGGCTTCCTCGGTGTCCGCTTTCATCCTCGAAAAAAAACCTCTCTATTTGCTACTCATTTAGAGGCTCTTGCATCTCTTGGAGATTCGATTGATAGGGCTGCATATATTCTACTTACAATTAGTGTGCAATTTGCTTCTTGTTGTTATGGATGTATGGCTGTCTTGCTTTTAGGAAGACAAGGTTTTTAGATGGATGCATTGAGGGGCATGCTTGCGAGCCGATAATTTTCCTGCGCTAATTGAAGCAACTTTTTATTATTTACGTATTTACAAATATATGTATAAATATGTTTAAACTTTTATTCTTTTTTGTATCTTTTAAATAATATATCGACAATTTGTATATTTAATTTATTATTATGCTATATACATATTATACATAGATACATATTTATTTAATAAACTTGATTTTATTCTTAATTTATAAATTACGTAAGTTACAAAAAATTGATCTTAAATTTGCGTTCAAAAACATTTACTACTTTATTATTAATTTACAGATATACTTAATAAAAATGTGATGAAAACGTGAATTAATTATTGATGGTCCTCGAAATAGCTTACTTAATTTTTTTATACTGATTGACGATGATCTTTTCCTTTTTTTTCTTTTTTCTTCTTTATTGAATCTTTATTATGCTCGCAAAACCAGAAAAATTTGTTACGAGATAGCATTATTCGAGAAAAATTGATCAAGAGCGAATTTATACATTCTGTTCCTTGCCAGTGAAGAGCAGAAATTCTAAGAAATTCTTTTTTAGTTTTTGTGCAATTTGCTATTTGTTTTTAATAATTATAGTTTTCTGTAAATAAATATAAATTAAAATATTAAAATTGTTTATATATAGTTAAAATATAAGAAAGATTATATTAACTGTGTCCCAAAAAAAACATGAGACAAGTATATAGATTTATGAATGAACAACTTACATATTAAAATTCAAAGAGCAATACGAAGAAAATCTTAAACTAAATTTTAAAA
>NW_017259336.1:2190647-2200232 GCF_001594045.1 Atta colombica | reverse complement strand
TATTGGGTTGTCCGGAAAGTTCGTGCCGACTAACTTATATAATTTAATAAATGTATACTAAAATTTAAATTTTCTGCGTTTCAATTTTCCTTCAACATCGGCACGAACTTTCCGGACAACCCAATATAAAATATTTCTAGTGCTTAAGATGATAATAAAGTTGATTTGTATCTGAAGATAATTAATGGCGATTAAGATATTAATATAAATACAATTTATGTACATATAATTATACATATATATATTTATATATATTTATTTATTAATAATATGAGGATGACTCAAATATGAACGAGATCTTTTTGTATGAGTACAAATCAACGTTGATAGATATTTACACAGGTATGAGTGTCTGCACACGTTCATAATTATGGTCTCGCGATGGTTGTTAATGTTGTTACAATGCCTGAATCTTTTAAAAGTCTCTTCTCCAAATATGCATTCAGTTTGCTTAAAAATTTGATGATTGTAATATTTACATTTGCTAAGAATTTACAATCAACGCATTGGCATTCAATACTTTGTTCGAACATTTCAACAACGACTTCAAAACAACTATTGCGAGGCTACTACTATGAGGACGTGAGCAGACCCTAACATTCAGTGCAAACATGTCTATTAACATATTTATTTATATTTTCACAAAAAAAGCTTATTTATATTTATACTCTCATATAATTAAATGAACACTCTCATATAATTAAATAAATTGTATATAACATCCGCCAAAATATTGAGCGAAGGTAGAGAGGTGTTTCTCTCTTAAAATATTCTCAAATCGAGATTATTTCATACACAATATATATGGTAAAAATATATATGGTAAAAAAAATGGATAAAATATATGGATAAAAAATATATATGGAAAAGTACACTCGTTGCAGTTATTAATTCAAACAAGTATCTGAGCGCTGCCTTATCATTCGTTTTTGATAGAATGGATATTTTAGCATCGAAATTTAGGGCGCTTCACTATTCTTCTGAAGAACATCAAATTTCGTTAATCTGATCTTGGTACGAAAATTGACGACAGGTATTAACGCTATAATGCGCCGACTTTGCATTTTTTTTTCTTTACAACATAATGCTTCATCACTCTGTTATCTCTGCGGTTTCGCGCTCTGTGACCCTTGTTGCTCTTTTCCTTTTGTTTAAACTTCGAGCACAAAACATGCACGAATTGCTCGTGCGAGAAGAGTCGTGAAGAAAAAAATTGTGCTGTTCTTTCCGGAAGATATTCCGAAATATTTTCCGCTACCCATTTCGTTGGTTTTCTCATTGTTTTTGTGAAATTTGTCTTCTTGGATTAGATTTTCCCGTTTACAATTTGCAACGAAAAACGAAGAAGTACATTGGCAGCGCAAAATATTGCTACATTCTTTCAAACTATTTTTCAAACACTTCTTTAAATTTTTTTAAATTGTTATTTCTTGTTCTCGAAAGTATACATCAATTTTTTGAAACTAGGACAACCTTAATCATTTTGTGATTTCAAAGTAACAAGTCGGACATCTTCCGTAAATCATTCTATCATTATTTAAACGCTTTTATAATAAGTTCTTTGATGTATTATAAATTGAAATCAATTTTATTTAATTAAAATTTTATTAGTATAATATTTTTTAAATTAAATAAAAGAACTAAATTTTATTCTTTTTTCCTATTTTTTTAAATTTAAATTATAAAAATTACATTTGACATTTTTATATAAAAAAAAATTAACTTTAAATTGATCGAAGAAATAAATAGAGGTTACGCACAAAATCTGAAACAATTTATTTACATAACGTTACCTGTTTCCTATATTTGTTTTTAAATTATAAATTAATGTATAGTCTCAATTTCGGGATATTGATATTGTCTCAGATAGCTGAATTTAAATTTACGTTATTGCTCTCTCTTCATATTTTTTTAACTAAACAGAAATGTGACAAGCAAAAAATTTAAACAATGGAAGTTAAAGTATAAAGGGTTATAAAAAGAAACATATACAACGTAAACGATGTAGGATAGGCCGTTAGTTTTCTTCTCCTTTCTTTTCTTTTCTGCAATTTCATGACTGTCTTTCGAGGTGATTTAAAGACGTCGACGATTGAAATAGAAGTTTCTTACGTTTTTTCTTTTGAGATTTTACAGTCTGAAATGTATCTTTTGCTGAGCGCTCGTTTTTTTTCTTTATTATGTTTTTGCGATACATTTTACACGTACTATACAAAAATTATAGATTAATAAACTGATAGCTAAATAATTGTGAATTATCTCAAATAATTTGTAGCAAATAAAACGAGATTTAAATAGATTATTTAGCCCTTATTCTCAGTGACCAGGATGTTTCATGCAAAATGTAATTAGATATTACGAAAATGACTATCGAAGGTAAAGGCTGCACCGAATTTATTTCAGCCGGATTTACTATCGCTCGTTCGCAGCCGTGGCATGTTAACTGAATCCTCGTAAATGTCTACTAAATTCCACATAAACCTACTAGCGCGTCAATACAGCGAATAAATTTAACCGTAAAAACAGTCTTTACGGCTGTACATCGTCTAAATCGAATGCGTTTAAAGACGTAAAGTTTTGCTTAAACTTTCAAAGCTTATCGTACGCATTAACTTAATTAAATCATCAAATCGTCTTTTATCTTTTTTTCGACAAAATAATAAATATTAAATTATAAATATTATCTTTTATTTTAATTATAAATTATAATTAATAAATTATAATTAATAAATAAATTATAATTAATTATAAATTATATATGTATATATTAAATATAAAATTAAATCTAAAACTGTGCAAAGTAAAATATAAATAATAATTTTATCACGCATATTGCATATGTATATATTATGATGCTATTAATCAAATATACAAAATAGAGAAATTTGCTATTAATCTTGAAGGATTTAACGTTTTATGAAAGTCTTAATACGGTTTTATATGAATGCTTTAATACTTCTAATTCTCTTGTAAACTGATTAAATACTTGCTTTTGCGCTCACTGTAGAAAAAGTATTGGCGTTGCAGAAAGAGCATTAGCGCTATTAAGCAATACACCCAGAAATAACGTGAATATTCCATTAGTACGCTTACATTACGTTCATCGATTACGCTTTGTACATTTACATTTATATGTAATAAATTTATTACGGGCGGATTATATTGTATTGGTTTTATCGCAGATTATGCTCATATCGGCATTTCGAATGTACATATAAAATATCTACAATATCAAATTGCAATATAAATCACAATGCATATTTTTTATATATACGTAAAGTTGTCAAATTTTTTTCAGATATTAAATTTTGATTACAAAATTGCTTCTATTTGCTTTTTTTTTTAATTTTATTGATTACTTTTTAATTAAGCTTATGCATTAAATCGGTTAAATAATAATATTAAGTGTAGTGAAGTTTCCGTTGAAGCTTTCGTAGGACACTTCGTGCGTCGCATATATTTATAGTTGCGTTTTCGAGCATTAAAATTCAAGCCGATTTTTGTTTCTATATTCCTTGTGCGTCTCTGCTCTTTCGCGCACGAAGTTAGACATGCGTTGTTTCAGTAATTTTTATTATTTTTATTAATTTATTTGATCTTTTTTCGCATATAAAGCGCTTATGCGTTTTATCGCTGTTTTATATAGAAATTTTAGTCTGTATTGCATCGTATCCAAAGATATATAATGAGAGCACTTTCATGCAAGTTGCTCTGCGTTTTGCTGCTTTAATAAATTCGTCGGATATTATTAGAAGAATGTGCCTCGAATATCTGTGAACGTGCCGTGAGAGAAATGAGAGATGCAAATAGCAAATTTGTCATAATTTTTCTTTTATTTTAATACTTTTTATTCTTATACTCTTATTTTCTTTTCAAATGAAAATAACGATTTATTTTGAGTTTAATTTGATGATTGATTTTGTCCCATAAGATTTTTTTATCATCTAATCCAATAAAAGTAAAAAAAAATTAAATAATTTAGAATAAGATTGTTTAATTAAAAAACTAAATTATACAATGAAGAAATGATTTGATACAATGTACTATTGCTATATATATTAATTTACTAATAATTAATTTACTAATATTACAGTTAATTAATCTACATTGCTTTTAAACAATGATATTAATTATTAAAATAAAAATAATTTTGTGCCTTCAAAACTATTATATATCAAATATAAATAGAATGTCTATATGAGATTCCGCGATTGTCAGAGCATAAATAATGTACCTATTTATAAAGCGGCAAGATATAATTTGTAAATAATTGGACTGTACTCATCACTATATATGCAATTATATCTTATCGTCTTAAATTAATATACACATATATACATATATATAAATTTTTTCAGATTAGATTTGTCTTTATTAATGAAATGAATTCTGGATTGGTCCAAATTGGGAAAAATTGTTTATTTCTTTTGCATTCTATGTTATGACCAAGAGATTGAATTTTTTAAAAATTAGAACAAGATTTTGAAAATGAAAAAAAGATAATGCTATTATGTTTTGCTCAATATTATTACTTGTTCTAGCTATATTCTTCATTTTTTTGAAAAATTCAAGGTTTTTCTAGAATCTTTGTTTTAGGTTCAGATTTTGCTTTCTTCTCGGACACGCTACTGCGCAAGCATCAATTCGATACATCCACTCGATTTCGCGATTTAATGCATTTACACATGCGTGCATATAACTGCGTTGCGACATGAAGTCTCGCAATGGTGAAATTATCAAGACTTGTTAAATAATGGCATTATTGTGGACATTTTTTAGTGCGATTGTAAGGGGTTAATGTCGCACGTGCTGCGACATGTCGCGGAAGGTCGACCCACGCGTACTTTAGCTAAAACTAACATAGTCTTAAACTAACATAGAATTTACTGCATTGCAGTTTGCGCAAGTCTAAATCGTTGATAAACAAGCAGAGCAATGCCGAATTTTTATAATGTAATGAATGAATAATTATTTTGAAATTTAGTACAATATATTATAACATAATATAAACAATATTAAATTTTCTTGACAACCTTTATAATGATTATCAGTGAGAGATCCTAACAGTTTTCTTGCTTCTTGACTTTATTATTATTTCATCATTGTTTATTTACGTGTATACATCAAATGTTTTTAATCATGTTTACCATTTTTAATTTTTTAACCTTGTTTAATTTTTGCGACATGTGTTCTATTATTTTTATTATAATATCTCTTATCGATTGTACACAAATATTGCTGACTATATATTAATGTAAGTTTTTGCAATTAATTAGTTATCTATATATTTTGAATATGTTTTACACATATTTATCGTGTTATTGATAATCGATGTTATCTGTAATAGTGTTACCTTTTTTTTATTGACTATTGACTTTTACAAGTTTTTTTTATCATTTGACCACTGTTATCTAACACTTTATCGATTTCACATTGGACATCGGTATTTTTACGATAGTAGAGCTATCTTAATTTATTCTGTGCATCTTTATGTTTTAATTCGAAATTCAACGATATAGTAGTATTAATATGTATAGTTACAAGTTAAAAGTTGCTGGGGATTTTAATGACTTTTGTGTTAGTTCAAAAAATCCTCCACAACTAACACAAAAGTCATTAAAATCCCCAGCAAATACTTGGTATGTTGGTTAAAACGTTTGCAGTTTTGGGTTTATGTAATTTTTAAGTAATAATTCACCAACATTCGTGGGATCTTATCGATTCTTTTATAATTCTTACTTATTATTGATTTACTTTCAGAACCTTATTTGTTTTATTATTTTATTATTTTATTATTTTATTGGTATTCAATATTGTTTCATATAAAAATTACATCGAAATTACAATGAAATATTCAACAGTGTTTTTGAATTCTGAATTATTGATGGCTGATTATTATAAAGGTGATTCATAAATGCAAATCAATATTTCAAGAGCAAATTTATACATTAAAAGTAAGTAAAAAAAACATCATATGAATATATGTTCTACCCGTACATTCATTTCTTAAATAATGTTAATTAAACTTCGTGTAACTTCGTTTTCGTATCAAACATATTTTTAATTGCATTAAAAAATGACAGCGGTTAACAAATCTCCAGGATGTAGACATAGAAAGGGATTATTTTAATATTTAATGATTATGTAAAAATATCTTTTGCATATCTATGCCGCATAAATTTTCACGTGGTAGTTGGCACGTGTACAGTGTTCTCAAACATTTTTAGCTTGCTTCTTTAAGAAAGTATAAAATTGGCTTACAAATCTAAATAAGAAATGACGATAGATATACGTCGCACGTTCAAATTTCTATTTGAGTATTCTTTGGAACTATTAACAAAGATGTAATATATGGATTATATTAAAAATGTAAGATCAAATATAGAGCGTCAATCGTCTACGTCATAGCTTAATTCGAGTATGTCATAACTTCTCTCTCTTATACGCATACACACACACACACACGCACGCACACACACACGCGCACACACACACACACACACACACACACACACAATATTATATATATTATCTAATTTATTAATTAAAAAATAAAAGAAACAACAAATTAAAAATAAAAGACAATAAGAAATAATTTATTTAAACATATAGGACTAATTAACTTAAGCAAGTCGCTCTTTATATAAAAGAAATCTGCGATTGCAGCTTTAAAGATTGATCATCATCACTGATTTAAACATTTCTACACAATTTTAAAACTGCTTTAACATTTATCGTATTTTCAAAAACTTATTTTCCTAGCAGAAACTTACTCTCATATTTTCTAAATATCTTACAGCCTTTTTAACACGTTTAAAATTACATGCAATACGATATTCGTAAAATTTTAAAAATAGTTCAATTTCTTTGTAAGAATTTCTGAAGACTTTACTTAATAATCAAAATATATTGTAAGATAGGAATGAATCGTACGATAATTAATTATATTCCGCTTAACCTTTCTCTAGTCGATCGTTATCTCTGCATTCATGCTAGCAATTATGAAATCGATTTGTAATTACCACTACACTGCCTTATTACTAATGGTATAATTAAACATCTGAGATAAGACCGATCTGCTGTTATTAATCATGAAAGACGTAGCACAGAAAGTGCTAGTGTTAAGCACAACACATTAACTGTGATTATTGCGATAAAGTTCTGTGTACGATTAATGCTCGAGAGGGTCATGCAGCCAGGACGAGTTATAAACTCGACTTAGAAACTACGTAAAGTATAATGATTGCTTGCAACTGTTACGCTGCGATTATCAGGAGTTGTTCAGTTGATCTGCGCTTGTGAGATGTATAATGCACTTCGCATGCGGCTGATAAAAAGGATTTCGATTCTTCGCTCACGATTCTTCTATAATATCTTGTAAGGTCGATCCTGCAGGTGTTTCAATTTCTGGAAAGATATGACAGTTTTGCCCTGATTATTCTTGTATAAGATGAGCTCAAAGAAAAATTACAGTAGTCTCATACTCCAATTTATCAATATAGTTTTAATATAATATGCAGGCATGATAATTATTCATTACTTATAAGTTACGACTGCATTTCAGAAACTTATCGCATGTTGTATTTTTATTGAGACCAATATAAAAGTCTCTACCTCGCACATATTTCTTGAATATAATATTTAAAATCAAATCGGAAACACTGAAATTGTTAAGGGCTAGTTTACAAAAATAATGCCAACTTATTCTTAAAGCTTTTTAAAGCTTTAATTTGTGGTTAACTTTGTGACAGTCGTATTAGCCTATCAATATTATTAATCTATAAATCTACATTATTTTCAAGAGAATAATTTAGTTTACAGTAGCTTAAATTGCGCGTTTGAGTTAATTTAAACAATATATTTGCATATATTGTTATGTACTGAATAAACGTGCCACTTTGGTATCAGCGAAGTGTCTTAAGTGGGAAGCACAGACTTTTGCATAAAGCATATAAGGCATAAGAAATTAAATTAATCACGAGTTCTTTATTTGATGGAAAGAAGGAAACGAAGGACTTTTGATTGGTTCATTTTCTTACACATTACGTGTTATGCGTTATACAAGAGTCTGTACACTCCGTCTTACATTAGTTTGATTCCGTGCACTGTTTGCTTTCTTCTACCTTCATGTTCTACATTTAATGGAATGTATTATTCTTGTTAATGTTGTCTTGTTATTGTTGTTATTTTCCTTCTTATTGTATCGTAATTTGCTTCGCACCCTGGTTTCCTCTCGATTGTTTCCGCTCGTACATACATGTCGCATCGTATCGTCGCATGTTTCTTTCTATGCACGCATAATTCTTTTTTCGTTCCGTCCCCTTCACTCTCGTCTCTTAATCTCTCTTCGCTCTTCTGTCTCTTTTATCGGGACGAAAATCATCTGAAATTTTTTCCGATCACCTCCCTCGCCCTCGGAAGATTTACTTGCGTCTTGCTCTCATTTTAAGCCAATTATCAGTTTGCGACAATTCATTTCAATCAGTAGAGATAAATCATCAAAGAATCATCTCGAAATCGCAATGTAAATTCGTATGACCAACATTTCAATTTAGTTGTAATATTGATCACTTTTCTTTCCCGAGGAGAACGAGAGGAACAAGAAGAAGAGAGAAGAGAGGGACAGGGTAGACATAATGTAATTGCTTAGTCTGGGTCTAGAAATTAGAAGCTAGACCAATTGAATAAGAGGTGGAGTAAAAGTGGCGAAAATGTAAGTATGAATGGAGAAAATGCAAGAAGATTGAAAAAAAAAGTGAGAGAGAGAGAGAGAGAGAGAGAGAGAGAGAGAGAGAGAGAGAGAGAGAGAGAGAGGAGGGCGAGAGCGAGAGAAAGAGAGAAAGGGAGAGAGACAGAAAGGAAAAAAGAGATATAGAGATAAAGAGAAAAGGGAAATGAAGTGTGGGCGGAAGGAGAGAGAGAGAGAGAGAGAGAGAGAGAGAGAGAGAGAGAGAGAGAGAGGAATGTAAGAAAAATGAAGAATAAATGATGAAACGAAAGGATGATAGAAAAAGAAAATTCATACATATCCGAAATGCCACTTGTTCCAGGACCTAAAGAAGCGCGATTCCCACATCTGCGACATGCAGGCCCTACAGCCACTTCCGGCCCCCACCAACACCGCCAACACCGCGCCCGCCATGACTACTTCCGGTGGACAGCCACCGCTCCCGGTATCGGAGACCGTTTGAATCACGATGATCACGAGAACCGATCACGATCGTCCGTGTGCGATGTGCTAGCCACGCATTATCACACCACCACTCACCTATAAACTCACCGCCGTCCTTCTCCACACCTGTGCTCGCTGAACCCGATGAACGAACCACGGCCGACCACGGTCGAAGCAACGGTGAGCCATCATCAATCACGAATCTTAAAAGGGCGCAGCGCGAACCACCGGAAGTAGTCGTGGATCATGTTAGTCCGTGATATACGCGTGATTTTTCAATTGTTCTATTTCGCACGTTTCGGAAGCCCCGTAAGTGATATTGCAAAAAATCGCGCGTATTATTTATTTATCCAGAGAACGTATTATTTTTAGTATTTTTTATGTAGTGTTTATCGTGATGTTATTTTGTAGAT
>NW_017259336.1:2187853-2190547 GCF_001594045.1 Atta colombica | reverse complement strand
GATAATATTATTTTGGAAAATTCCATTTGAAGAGGTTTTTTTGTAAATTAGTATTATTTTTCGTGAAATAATGTCGCTTTTGTTTTATTATATCTGCATAAAATTTAGAAATCGAAAT
Organism: Atta colombica; assembly: GCF_001594045.1. Lineage (NCBI taxonomy): Eukaryota > Metazoa > Arthropoda > Insecta > Hymenoptera > Formicidae > Atta > Atta colombica. The sequence goes on along the minus strand of NW_017259336.1, from coordinate 2,190,429 downwards.
CGATCTGTTTTAAATGTATTCTTAAGTTTCGTTATTTTTACCACTTTAATCTCACTACATTACATACATTGCGATTCAAAGTATATCATTCACGCATCACTAGTTTTGCTTACAGAATCTATTCGCATTCACTTCCGGCGATTCACACTACTACCCTTGAATATCGGTTTCAATAAATTAAAATACTTTATTTGATGATTGAGAAATGATAATTGATTTAATAAAATTTGTGATTGGAGTTTACTTGCTTATTTGAAGCAACTTTATTTTGTTGAGTGACAATTTTCTTATTCTTTATTACTTTAATATCATGTAGCACTTTCAATTATTAACGTAAAGGTTATTTTATATTTTTAAACCAATAATAAAAGGAAATATCTGTTTTGTAGTCTACGAGTTTAAAACTTCTCGAGTACCTACTTATAAAAAACTAAATTATTTTAACTTCTCTTATAATTAGCCTCTTGTTCTTTTTCTTTCTTAAAATATAGCGAAAAGAAATCGTGTTGAAAAGTAAATCAATTGAATCGTTCGGAGGTAAATTGACGATCAAAGTTAGTCGGGAGGAAAGATGATTTACGATTGGCCAGCGGGTTTAAGACAATTTTTCGAGATTATGTTCGCTTTGTTTGCCATCTTGAAATACAGCATGAAGCTGAGAACGTTCGTTTGCGGCCTAGGACCATTGAATGAGTTTTGAGTACAGGCAATTTTTTCGGATTTGCGTCGGCTTTCTCTGACGTACGCGGCCTAGTTTCGTCGTTCACTGAATCGAGCTACGACAAGACAATCTTTTTCGTTGAATCGCGCACGAATTCCCAGCGATACATAGCCTACAAACGAACTGAATAATTGAAAAAGTTCACGTGTTCAGAATTTGGAGATGTTGAAATTTAAATATTCTTTTAAATTTTCTTATCAACTTTTAAATTTTATGTGAATTCTTTTCACGAAGAGTATTACCTTTATTCTAAAAATTAAATATATTCTTTATGTCTTTGTATTTTATAAATGACTTCCATAGTAAGAAATTCTACATTATTACTATTTTAGTTAGTAATATAAATAATAGTACCATTTGTCAGTTTCTCAATCATCATACATAAATCTCTTTTATGAAACGAATGATTTGATTTTAATTTATCAAGCGTGAAAATTTTATATAATTTTATATATATATATATTTTGTATACACGAAGTGTCACATAATTATTTTGTTATTTGTAATTTTCGATATTGTTTCGAATTCGCGCGATCGCGCGGCTATGAATTGTTCGCGCCTTTCAATTTCAGTAAAAACGAATCGTTTGCATCGATGCCACGCGACGATGGAGATCATCATCAGATTCAACAGCACTCTGAATCGCGGTTTCGCAAGCGGATTGATTCGCTTCCCCGGAGAGGACGGAACGATCGTTCGTTATTCAGCGGGATCTATACAGAGGATCTGGGAGGATCTATATCATCGCGATGCGGATCGATTGTTATCGAAATACGAGGACCGACGCGCGGTTCCTCCTATGCGATCGTAGTCCTGTTAGAATTTCCGACAATTCGCAAATTTCCGTTTAACGGAAAAATATCTCGTATTAGCAACGTTTGTTTGCATGTCCTCGTTGCAATCGCAATACCTGGTTACATGCCGGATGGATTTCTGCAGGAAGAGAAAAGCGATTGAGCACTTCCTGATGAAATCCGTTTACGCCATATGACAGTTAATTAAATTAATTGATTAAATTGTGCCAGCGACGAGTTCGCAAAATGGATAACCCAGGTGTGGCTAAGTGATTACGATTAGAGTTGCGCAATTATACGGGATTTGTCCGTGCGAGATCGAGTCCTTGGGAGGGTGGTTTTGCAACATGTTACTTCGCGTCAGGCCGTCCCTTATATAAATAATGTTCTTTCAGTGATTCTTAAAGAAAAAGAAAAGATGTATTGTTTATTGCAATTGTTCAAATAGCTCGCAAAATTTATTAATTACATCAGAATTATAAATTCACTTGCGCTATAAAATAAAAGCAGCGTTATTCGATGTAAATTTCATGACTTTTAATATCTTACTATATTAATTGTGGAATAGAGAGTCATAAATTCATACGAATATAATCGCAGTTAAACTGCTTATATTTACTTCTAAGTTAGTTTTCTTCCGATATTTCTATATCGTACGATTATGATTCACAATCAGGTAATGTTTAATAGTATGGGACGAAATAGAATTTAAGCATGTCCGTTTAAGAATTATATTATTCAGAATTATGTTAAGAAAATAAAACTTTCAATCTTAATATCAGGAGTACGGAATTTTCGCTAAGCGCTCTCAGGAGAATGGAACTCTCAAGTGCCTACTCAGTTTCAGCAAATTATATGAAATCGATCATTTTTAACATGTATTATATGAATTAATATACGTGAAATTATATATGTGTATAATATATGTACTAATTGTTAATGTGAAGTTAAATGAAACCGATAATTTTTAATATGTTGTTACAAACGTTTCTATAATCAATCTTCTACAATTTCAAATGCTCTCGAATAAAATTCTATTCAATCAAACGTTTATTGCATAC
>NW_017259336.1:2184557-2187753 GCF_001594045.1 Atta colombica | reverse complement strand
ACATATATAAAGTTGAATTATTATTTAAAGAAAAGTAATTAATTTTCAATTATTTAAAAACCATATTTAATATTTTTATATTACACTATGCGTATATATAACATACAAGTATACTGTTAAAAGTTTTTATAAAAAAACTTTTTCAGTATAACGTTTAAAATTACATTGTTAAAAATTTCTACAAATTGATTTGTAAGAACTTTCAACAATGTATCCGTTATTTATTTGACATGTTAATAGAGTCGATGACAAAACTAAAGACAATACAAAATCAAGAAAAAAGGAGACAAAATGTATAAAGATTATAAAAAATACAAATATAAAATAGAGACATTGATTAATACAAAATTGATGAGACCGTCTTGATTTATTAGGACTGTTATTTTCAAATAATAATCAATATAAAAGCAAATGATTAAAATAAGTGAGAAAGAAAAGTTGGCACAAAGAATTTTAACAATATTTTATATAATTAATTTGATTTAAAAATTTGAATGTTGCGATTCCATAATTTAAAAGTAATAGTAGAGATAAAAGGGCTCGAGGGAATAAGCGCTGTTCAAGGTGTGTAAACTGTTCAAGAATATCTCTCAATATTAAAATTAAATTTATTGAAGAGACCGTAGAACAAAACATAATCGTTAAAACGATAATAAATTCATACGTTTTGATTAATTTTTTAACTTTTTTTTGCGAAAAATATACGCAAAAAAGTTGTATAATTAATATTGCTCGTTGTCTCTGCATACAAAATTGGAAAATGTAAATCTATTCTTTGCAATCTCCAGGGAAACCAAATTCTCTGTGATGTAATTTATGTCGGACAAACAGGGAGACAATTGAAAACGAGAATCTCTGAACATAGATCTCATATTAATAGAAACATAACACATTTATTATAAATAGGTTCACGATTTCATCATAATCATGATGATAATGATTTCTATTGAAAAGACGTTAAAATATTGGATAATGAGCGGAATTACAATAAGAGATTAATATCAGAAATAATCAATACGAAACAATAGAATAATAGCATAAATTTGAAAACAGACACAGAACTGCTAAACCAAGCATATTTTAATTATTTTAACTCTTAGTTTGCTTTTATTATTAACATCGAACTTGACTTTTAAATGATCGGCAAGTTCTCACGAATTGTCTCATTTTACTGTTTGACGATATATGATCGACACATTATTCTGTTCACTATACATTTCATTTATTATTTTATAATTTGATTAAAAAATCTTTAATTATTTGACATCTTTACTATCAAGACTTTGCAGTTTACATTATGTGCCTGCAGTTTCCATTATGGGTTTTTTTATTTCATTTTCCCATGCTAAAATATTTATTTAATTTTGTTATTAAAGGTACCGACTTTGTGATTTCCATCCAGCTTTGTAACTGACATAGGAGAATGTATTCTCGACAGAGAATTTAGAGTTTGCTTCCCTGGAGACTGCAAAGAATAGATTTACATTTTGTATGCGTAGACAACGAGCAATATTAATCGTGTAATTTTTTTGCGTATATTTTTCGCTGAAGAAGGTTAGAAAACTAATCGAAACATACGAATTTATTATTGTTTTAATGATTATGTTTGTTCTACGATCTTTTCAATAAATTTAATTTTAATATTGAGAGACATTCTTGAACAATTTGCACACCTTGAACAGCGCTTATTTTCTCGAGCCCTTTTATCTCTGTTATTAATTTGATTTATTTCGTATTTCATTATTATAAATATATAAATAAAGTTTTAGTTATATAAAAAAAAACAATACAATAGAGAAGAAACATTTTTCGTAATTTTTTAAATAAGTTTATTTTTAGAAACTGTTATTTTTTGTGTGTAAATTTTTATTTTCTCTTTTTCTCTTTCCTGAGAGTTACTAAATAGTTAACTTTTTTTTCTTTTATTTAGATTCTTAAGAAATTGAATATGTTACATATTTTGTAACACGTTTTTGTTTTGCATCGAGATTAACATGAAGCAAACATTATTTTCAAGGCGGTTTGACGCGATGTGATCAGGATGTGATTATGCGAAAGAATGTAAAAATGGAATAAGGACCTACGTACCTTTGTACTTTATCTTAAGATGATGCCCTCGTTCTTTCAAAGCTTCGTGGCCGACTTTAGTCGATCGCGAGGACTCTTAGGTAGTAATTAAATCGAGATATCGTTCGATCGTTTATTACAGCGTTATCGTTATCGTTGCTCGGCTGTAGCAATCAATCGTCCGCTTCTTTTATTGTTCACGAAAGAAATTTTTCCTGAGTGCTATGAAAACTTTATCAGAAATAAGAAGAATTTATTTATTATGTTTCGGTTTTCTTTGAGATTGTGACTTTTAAGAGTAGCCTATAATACTTTTTGTATCATATAATACCAATATTGGAGTATATATTTGACATATATATAACTTTATGAAAGGAAAACTACGATAATTTTATTTGCAGTATATACATCATCAGAAATTTTAATATATTTTTATATTTAATGTATTGATTTATCTTATTTATAAAATTATTTGCTTACAAAATATTTTGTAATTTAGAGAATCTTTTAAAACATTTTAACAAAGCGTAATACAATATTTATAGTATCAGATATAATATCATCGATAAAATAAATATAAATGAAGTCATTAAAGTATCTTGCATTAAATAAACCTCGAAACATGTTCGAGTTATATAAATTGTATAAATTTATATATAAAATTATAGTTATATAATTATGTTACATTGAAGACGATTGACTGATGCAGTTAAATGTGTCGGAAGAAATGAGGAAAGTATAAATTGCGGATTACTATGCGAGCAACGGAATTTGTTAAATGATAACGTAATGCAATGTAAATATTCACGAAATTTAGTAAGAGGGAGGGAGATGAATGCACATAGCCTGTTGTCTGTAATAAAACTTTGTAATTAATGGCATGATTTGACGTCAAACAAAAGATTTTAACGGGAAGATAACATAAATATGTATAGAAAGACTATATTATACATATAACAAACACAAAAGTGAAAAAGGAGAAATATATACATATAATGTACATACACATACATGATACACGCATATGAAGAGTGCACTCAATTGCGACATACACTCACACAAGAAAAACAGACATCCATCTGCAGTACTCTCGCATCGCAATAAAATAAATTCTAAATTGTTCCGTATT